>NW_010391226.1:15657-44421 GCF_000710305.1 Buceros rhinoceros silvestris | reverse complement strand
TTTTTTTTTCTTTTTTTTTTTTTTTGGTGCTTTCAGGCATTTATAGCCTTGGACCCTTCTGATTATTCCTTTTTTGACAATATACATCCCCAATCCCTTTTCATAAGGGATATAATTTCTCAGTCTTTATTATTTCTGCTGTCCATCATTCAGTTTTCCATATAACTTGAAATGTGTCACATGTTGTACAAACTATTTTTGGCATGATAATATCAGGGATATGTATCTTCCTTCAGAAATCTCTCACCAGTTCAGTCAAGCTTCTGCCTTTTAATACAGTTAAAAGTATTCAGAACGAGCAGCGTGGCTCCAGGTATGCTTTGGCAGCAATGGGCTTGTTTAACTGGGGTCTGTCAAACCAGCAGCTTGTGCTGATTTTGGCCAGCAAAGAGAAGAGTGACCTTTTACATAAGTACATCTTTAAAAATGGCACTTTGACCCATACGGTTTCAGCACATTTCACAGAAACATCATGGAATCGTCATCCGGTTGGCAGAGACCTTTAAGATCATCAAGTCCAACCGGTCACCCTGCACTGCCAGGGTCCCTAAACCATGTCCCTCAGCACCACATCCACACGGCTTTTAAATGCTTCCAGGGATGGGGACTGCACCACCTCCCTGGGCAGCCTGTTCCAGTGCTTCACAATGTCTCTGTAAAGAAGTTTTTCCTGTAGATCTCCCCTGGTGCAACTTAAGGCCATTTCCTCTTGTCTTACTTGTCACATGGGAGAAGAAACCAACCCCCACCTTGCTACAACCTCCTTTCAGGTAGTTGTAGAGAGCAGTAAGGTCTCCCCTGAGCCTCCTTTTCTCCAGGCTAAACAACCCCAGTTCCCTCAGATGCTCCTCATAAGACTTGCTCTCCAGACTCTTCACTGTCTTCATTACCCTTCTCTGAACACGCTCCAGCACCTCACTGTCCATCTGTGGTACAGTGTGCTCTGAGCAGGAGGAAGCAGTGGACATGTAGGCTGTTCAGCTACAGGTACTTCGCAGTTTTCAGTGCTTTTCACGGGGAGTTTATTATATGGCATTTTATTATATGGAGTTTATTATTATTTATTACACAAAAGCCAGGCTCAAACTCTTATTTCATTAGCCAAAGTTAGCTTGGTCAGATCTTTAGAAAAAAAAAAAATTCTTACTAATTTGTTGATAATTTCATTCATTCATTCTGTATCATCACACAGACCTGTATCACAAGAGGGATGCAGGCCTGGGCTGGACTCAGACACCTAAGTTTTCTTGAAGATCTGGAGCATCTGGATCTGTCTTGTATGTTTAAATATTGCAGTGGCAAAAGAATGTGCCCAGCTGGCTAATATCCCTTTCCTTTCTCTTGTCCTTCTGAAAGACATTTTGCTGTCTTCGCTTCTACAGATCTTCCCCATCTGAAAGTTTAGCCTCATTTCAAGAGGTTCCTAAATTTCTTCATTAGTTCTTTTACAACTCCCAGATGCATCTCCCCATAAGCTGAGGACACATATATATT
Source organism: Buceros rhinoceros silvestris (assembly GCF_000710305.1). NCBI lineage: Eukaryota > Metazoa > Chordata > Aves > Bucerotiformes > Bucerotidae > Buceros > Buceros rhinoceros. The sequence goes on along the minus strand of NW_010391226.1, from coordinate 42,927 downwards.
TAGTTTATTCAGATGTCCTTCCACCATCTTTTTATTCAGTCCTCATTCCTCCAGCTGAGTCTAGTAATTTTCCTGTAAAAGGCTCTTTGATGTCCTCATTTTCATTACTCATTTTATTGCAAATCGAGCCAAACTAGTATTTAAAATCTTGGTATTTTGTGTAAGTGTGATGTAGTGTATTTTGTCCTAATGGAAATATAGCTTCCAAAAACAATTTACATTTTTCCTGTGGTCTTGAATATTAATGAGACTTCTTTTACTCACAAAGTGGAGCTGTTTGACAGTCTGGTATTATTTTTATCCAGATTTTTCCAGGAAGTTGGCAACAGTATACGCTGGAAAGCAGTTCGTCAGTATCTCTTTCACTGAAATTGGTGGTTCATCAACACTGTCTGTAATTTCTGTTTCGCTTGCACAGCAATAGAATTCAGTATGAATTGCAAGTAAAAGGAATATTATGCAGTTTTTCAGCACATGGAGCTGAACTAACTCTGCTCAGTTTCATAATGTTTTCCTATGTTGTGAAAAATATAAAGAATTTAGTCCCTTACCAAAGACTGACCACGAGTTGTCTGAAGTTAACGGCGGCTTTTTCACAGTTTTGCCCTGTTCCAGTGTAGTTAAACAAACAAGCCAACACAGTATCAAAACATCATTACCAAAACAGGTGCTTTTGAAGGATTTAAAAATTGTGAAGTGTTACTGTGAAGCATGTAAAGCACCTGAGATCAGGCTCAGCCCCAGGTGAATTCTATAGAGCTGGTAAACGGGGCCATATAGGCGGCTTCCAAATACGTGCTTTGACTATTCATGTTGCTCTCATGGACCTGCGTGGCTTAGAGCGTTTGAAAGAGCGAGCTCAAACTTCCCATTTCAGGAGGCCCAAGGGATATTTCTATCGCCAAGAATAGCCAGAGCATAGATAAGCTCTTTATGCTAGGAGCTATGACATGGCCAGAGGCCCCTATTATTCTTTTTCCACTCAATCTAGAGAATTTCTCTTGGCTGATTCCTTTTCAAGGAAATAATTCCACATTAGCTGTCTGTACATCACAGAATTGAGAGTATCTTACTTAATTTACGGTGCTGCAACAGGGTCTCTGCTGCACACAATTTAGCTATGCCAAACCAACCTGTATATTTTAGAACATATGTTTAGAATATGATACTTCATAATAGTCAAGGTATCATATACCTAAATCCACAGGATAATTGTTATCTCACTGAAACCTTAGTGTTAAAAATACACGCTATTGTCCATGTGCCTAAATACATTAAACAGTTACGTGCGGATTTTCGGTCTAAGAAATTCATGGGTGATTACTTGGTTTTATTTTCTTAATTGTGTGACTGGCTTAAGAACGGCTGTTTTGCTGTATCCTGGCATATTTTTTAAGAGTATTTTCAGAATGTCTTTGCAGTTCTTCGAGGTACAAGTTTAAACGTTCTTCAAACTCTCTTGTATGTTTCTCTTCCTCTTGAAGGAACTTTTCTGTTGTTACAACCAATGACATCTCAGGGGTAGACTGAGCAATGAATAGAAAATCATGGTTAGTAAAAGCCAGCAAGTACTACAACATGTTTGCATTATCAAATTTGAGATTTGAAAAACATCTTAACCTGTATTTGAAAAACCTTAACCTAATAACACTGCAACGCTGTGCAACTCTCCAAGACAACACAAGTTTGAGCATACATTTTTAACGGCATTCAGTGCCCGAATGACATAATGTGAACGTTATGGTTGAACACCTGAGATATTCAGAGCATTATGATGTAGATTTGCCATTAAAAATTTAAATATCCCATCAAACAGAATTAAGCTGCTTCAGAACCTCCAAAATCTTTGGATCAGCTGAAGGTTATGTTTGTCACTCGTATAGTTTAGATCAGGACAGAGGACAATAATCTGGTTTTCGGAATCACAGAACATAACTAGGGCTGGGTACTGCTGATTGCCTCCTGTAATTTTAGCTCTCTGCTTCTGTTACGTGATGATTTCTGAGGGGAAGAAGAAAACCTGTGCTCATTTCAGTACTATCAGCTTCAAGCCCTGATATTCTGCAGAATGTACTAAATTTTATGCACTGCAAGTAATTCACTGAAAAATCTTCTTTGCATTTAATGAGCATCTAGTAGACTGAGACATAAACCATACCAAAATCAGGCTTCAAATGGGTGTCGTGGGATGCAGAACTGTATAAAGGAAAGGACATGAGTCTTTGCTGGAACAAGTTCTAAATTTTTAAGCAGCAATTTTTGTTAATTCTTTTGCTAATACGTAAGGTATGTTCATTGGAATGCCTGTATCAGAAGAAATACAAAATAATTTCTTTTTGCCTAAAGATATTATGCTTGTTTGAATAAAGTCAATGCTTATTTATACAAATAAATACAATTTTATGTCGTGGATTTTTAAGTCGATTGAAAGAAGACTTAGTATAGGAGCTGTAGTAGTGAGTAAGAGATATAATTTTCTGTCTTTGTATGACTGTATATTGAGAAAGATGATTGACATTTATTATTTTAATTAAACCATATGTTAAATAGTTTTAGTAACTGCTTGAGTTGTTAGTCTAGAATCTCTGGTTTTGATTGTCCCAGAATGTAAAAAAAAGAGAGCTTATCAGTCAACTCATGAAACAGGAATAGATTCAAATGATTTAAATATTCGAATGTTTTGTGGAAAGGACTAATTCTATTACACCTGTAAAGGTGTAGGCTAGGCCCCATCGTACCAGGATATTTCCACAGCAACTAGAGGCAGATTTGGTCTTTGCTTTCAGCCTGGTGTAAAACTGGCCTTTAGCCGCTTTTCAGGCCAAAAGACAGTAACTAGAGAAATGCTTTAAAGCACTATTCTATTCAAACTCTCCGCACAGACTCTGAGATGAAATTTAGAGATTTCCTCCAGGAAAACCCTTTTCTTCTCAAAGTACAAAAAGTAAGTGATAGTCAGAAATAAATTCCGAGTGCAATACCATCCTTCTGGAGTGAGACAGGCTTTCTGATGTATAGGGCTCCTAAAATGAAATTCACAGATAAAGCAGTAACTTCCTTTTCTCAGTCCCTCCAAGTTAGTGTTTCAACAGGGCAGGGGAGAAAATGTGATTAATTTGCCATGTAAGAATAAGGAACCCAAAGGTATTGGATCACTTTGCATCACAAACTCTTCTATCAATCCCTCTCTTATCAGGGATAAGAAAGAATGTTACTCTTCCAGTTCTTGAGAAACCCTGGAGGGAGTTCACCTGCATTCTGGTTTTCCTCATAAACACATGCACGATTTCCCGTCCATAAGTCATCACTGATTTCATGTGAAGAGTTGTTGCTGAGATGTTGAATGCCGTGGCTACCTGCACATGTATTCCTTCATGGGCTAGATCACAAATGTATCTCCTTGTGACATTTGTATTCGACGATAGAGTTGGCAGTCCTATTTTGAAGTATTTGAAGAAGGCTTTTGTAGTATGAAGAAGACACTGGATATGGAGGCTTTACTTAAAGAATCACCATGTGTTTTGCTTGCTGAATAACAGCTCCAAATCACTGATTCAATACTGAGCAAATACAATACTGCCTGGAGAAGCCTACGAAACTGGGAAAATGTGAATCTGAAATACGAATTTAATATGTGTCATCACCTAGAGAAAAAAAGTCATGTTGGCATTTTCCATATGGACAGATTTATATGAGTGCTAGTCTTCAGAAATGATATATCGAGTTATGAGAGATTCTCAGAGATTCATTATAACAACGTTTATAATTGCTGGCTCATCATTAGAAACATACTGGCCTCATGATCAAACTACCTTTCTAAAATGCTAGTGTCCTTTGCTTCAACTGGTGCTGGCTTTGATGTGTTTTCTCTTGAAATACACTGTAAACTCCGGGCAAGAGATTTCTGCGTTTCCTGAGTTGAGAGAAGAATGTTTATCACTTAGAATAAGCAGATCATGGTTCCCTACAACTCCTTACCCGAGGGTCAGACATCACTGACTATCACTTTAGACAGGTCCCTGAAGCACTGGTTTTTATGCCCTTCGAGAGAAGGTTCTATCTAAACAGGTCTAAAAAGCAACATTTCTTGTTCTCAACGAAGCGTTGCTTTCCAAGCCTCTAGCCAGTCCTTTCACTATGTTTTTTACTGTTTTTACTTTCAGTGCCTGAGAAGAAAAACCATAAAAAACCTGCTTTTATCCACATCTCAGGTGAGATGCATGGTCCCTATTTCGAATTTCTTTTCCACAGATAACACTTCTTTTACGTTTTTCAGTTTTCTAACTGGAGCTGGATAGAAATGGGTTCAGCACAACTTCTTGGGGTAGTTAAGCAACAAGGACCATACTTTTTCATTTCTATGGTGCCAGCTGATCCCCTGTTTCTGTGGTATAAACCAGTAATGAGAATCTCCTTTTTGCCTCATCTTTTGCTGAAAACGAAGGAGTGCGCCTGATAGAGATGTGTATTTCCACATATGAAATATATGCTGAATGTCTTCCTCTTGTGCAAGAACTACCCAGAGTGCTTATGAATTAACTCTGCATTGCTGGGGAGAAGCGCTTCAGGAAGCTAGGTCTGTTCTCGCTCACAGACCGCCTGATTAATTTGCCTACAGTTGATTTCCTTCCTGCCCCATGAGTTGTCCCACCCGCAGCAGAGCAGGAAGAAAGCTTTAACATTCAGGATATTTTAACGTTTAGCGGTCAAATCCCAGAGTGTTAAATTCGTCTCATGTTTAGCCCCATTTACTTTCCAGAAAAGATCTTGTAGCACAAAGACTAGAAATTGGCTTATTTTAGTCTTGCTGTGACTAAATTTAGGGGCTTTGGGGAGAAGTTTCCTCTAACCCTACACTGCAGTACATCTTAGGCAGCAGGTACAGATGCGAGTCTTCAACATGCATCTGCTTATATATGAAAATCAAAATTGAGGATCTTAGGAAATAGCCAAGCGACTTAATAAGGCTTTTAGAAGGCCTAAGTAACCAATCAGCTAGGTAACAGGAATACCTAGGAGTGGACTACAGCATGCCTCAGCATAGGATCAAGAAGGTAAAAATAATTCCTAATAACATCCATTGGCAGAATTTCCACAACTTTTCATTGCAATCTATTTATTAAGCATTTTCCCATCCTTGGTGATAGAAAGTTTCTTAATGCCTATTTAAATGTTCCCTGCTAAAGCTCAAGTCTTTCTTGTCTTTCCAAGCCTCGAAAGCAAGAACAGACGATATCTGTCTGTCATCTGAAGAGAAACATGAGACTGAAAGTTAAAGATCCAGATTGGAAAGCACCATGACCATAACTGCCTTCTCCAGCTGAAATGGAGAAATTGTGTAGAAATGGACCGTTCTGAAGCTGCTAATAATCTTATTGGCTATGTTTTTTTCCAAAGTATTAGCATTTATTTATTTCTTTCTTTTCCGAAGCGGGACATTGGACTGTTCTGTGGAATAGTCTTCCCAGAGGCTGGTAATGGATCAGGCAACCATTTTCTGAAGTTGTTCATTTCAGAAAGAGAGCACAGCTCGAAGTATTGATCAGAGAACAAGTGTTTCCCTAGATCTGGAAAGCTTCGAAACAAGAATTTCTGGGGTTATGGGAATTTCCAGTGAGTTTTCTAGTTTACTCTAAGGCAAAAGCGACATTCTCTACATGGTACCTCTAAGTAAGAATGTGAAAGGACAGAGGTTCCAGTGGAACATTCACTAATGCTGTCTGAAGATTCTTTACTGGAAGGAGAGATGTAAGTCTTTGTCTAAAGTCCTAGGGACTAATTTATCTCTTCCTGAAATACCAACAGAGTAATTTTGGTAGGTATCAGGACATGACCTGCAATTTTAATGTTTTCAATTGGTGCTACAAATATTCCTTAGAAAAATGGTCCCTTATAATACCTTCAGAAGTTTTGAACGTACTGGAGGTTTCACTTAGGTGAAACATCCGTCCTGAAAACTGACAAACAACTCTGCTTTACAAGACATGCTATGTTTTTTATCTCTTTCTCCTTGATGCAATGGCTTTCCATTTGCACACACCACTCTAGAGTAACAGACTGTTGAATCACCTCTGCACTAAACTTGTATCCAATGTCAGTCTGACAATGATTTAATTTTGGCTGTCTTCTGAACTTATACCTGCTTCAATGTCACTGATCTGGACTTAGACTCGGGATGAGAAATATCTCTTGCCTAACAGTTTCATTATGCACTTCGTTCACGCATCAGCTGGAAAGTGTTTTCCTTATAGTTTAGTCAGCTGTCTTGGCATCGACCCTGTCCTAAGTGCCAGCTGGGAAATAGTTTCCCTGCAGTTTGCAAAAGTGCCTCAGAATGGGCATTTTCCCTGGGTGGCTGGAAACAAAAGCTTTGTGGTCTGGTGTTTCTGTCTGACACTTCTCACGGAAGAAAGAATGAGAATCAGTGTTTACCAGACTCTCCTGAAACAGTCCAAACAATTCTTTTCATGATTAGCAGTTTAAAAAGGAAAACTCTCAAGCCATGAAAAGCCAAAAGCTTTGTTTGATGAAAATTTCTGTGAAGTATAAGACTGAGGTCTAACATCCAAGATTATGTGCTTCTCGCTGTTCTCTGACTACTGGGACACAGCTGTGGGGGCCATGGTCACTGAAGGGCTGCACTGCAATCCCGGCTGCTCAGGCAGATCATCACTGTGGTGCTCCCTTACCAACGGTGACAGTCTGGACTGCGAAGCCTTCCAGCAGCCGTGTCTCTGATAGGAAAGGATAGGTGCCCATTTCTGAAGTGGACAGCAGAACTGGGCTATGACCACCACAAACTGCTTGAAGATGATTGTTGGTGTCATGGTGCCTCTTTCTCTCCTACTTAAGGTGACAGGTGGCAAGAAAATTGCCTATTGGTTCCCCCCAGTGAATGCTGAAGCCTTCCCTCTTCTCTCTCTACAGGCTCAAACACACGCCTGCAGTTCAGGTTCTCCTGGCTACAAAGGTGCACATATCACAGCTGGGCAGAGAGACAGCTTACTGTCCATCCCTTACTAATCAGTTTGTTCCGTTATTTAATGATGGCATGGTTGCATGGTTTGAGGTCTGGAAAATACGTGCTAAATTTTCACATGGAAAAAAGTAGTGGCCCATAGTGGAAGAATAGAAGATATTAAGGAAGAATTAAAGCCCAAATTTACAGACATCTAAAGTCAAAGAATTATGGAGAGTTTCTCCTAAGAAATTGCCCTGGGTCGAGTGGGATTTATCCCGCTTGCCATGGAGGTTGGTCATCTCCAGCCTATGAAGACTGAAAGAAAGAATGTTGCACTACTGATGTTTCATTTCAAGAGGAATAAGGATTACAGCAGTTACTATTTCTGTTCCTTTACGAATACGGTAGCTAACACAGAAAACAGTTGCTGCAATTCTCTAATTTCATCCCTCAGTTGAATCCTGTAGAAACTTGAGTTGTCTAACAGCACTAAAGGCAGCAAGTTCTCAGGCATTATGGCAACGCATAGACCGCAGAGTGCCCTTTCAGAAGGCAATGCCAAGCAGAGTGCCCCAATATAGAAGGCAATGAGCTAAAACGTGGAAATCTCTCTCACAGTCACATAATGGCAGGTAATTACCACTGTCGTTATTAGTACGGAGATATGGCCCAGCAGGGGATGTTTAACCTCCAGAAAAACTGCATTTATGTTAGCATCGGGTGTTTCCATTTTTGCTGGACTGGCACTGTATAAATAATAATGACAACAGGGGAGATCTAATTTTTGGCTTCTCCAGGGCTACATTTGGTCTACGGATGTTTCTTTGAGAATATATGTTATAAGAAAATAGTTACTTACTGATAATCCGATTTCTTCAGCATTGTAAGCAGGGCTCAGTAAGCTGCCTGTTCGGCCCTTTTCAGGAAACAGCCCACCAAAGCCCAAAGGATTCTCCGTTGGTGGTGATGGAGGTTCATCTCTTTTCTTTTCATGGCCTCTGTGAAGTGTGTGAGAAGATAAAGTACTGTCACTTTTTGAACCAATGATACAGCTTTGGCGATACAAAGCAGGACTGCAGTTTCTGCGGTATCCACAGGCTGTGAACATAGTCTGTTGATGTTCCATTTCCCATGCATCTTTCTTTTGGGAAGTTCTAAAAGAGAAAAAAAACCCCCAGAATTAAGTATGAAAACCAGCTAAAACTCTGAGCTATCACAGCAAAGCCAAGGGTGTTTTAGTTTTATTTGCACATGCAGTTTTGATTACTTAGCTGTTCGAACTGCTTCATGAGTCAAGTTACGGGCCTAAGATTAAGCGTCACCAAATCGCAGCAATTTAGTCCTTTCCACTTAAGTTACTGCAAATGTCTGTGTGTGCATTCTCTGTCTGCTTCAGCTGTGACTTAAATCACACTAATTTAAACCCTTTCACTGAGCTTAATCTTGCCAAATAATTGTGGTAGGACAAGAACACAACCACAGACTCGCTCCAGGTATTGACCACACACCGATATTCCTTGAGTGTTTGTTCTCATTTGTTGCCAAACGCTATCATCCCTTCAGCTTTTCAGTGGAGGACTGAGGTTACGCGTGCATGCTTCAGCCATGTCTTGAAACAGCTTACAGCATGATGGGAACTAGACTGAGTTTGGCCACCCAGGTAGAAGGAATGAAATACGAAAGTGTAAGGGAGATGGGAAACAAAAACTATTATTAGTGGTTGGATAATTAGTCAGTTTTGATCTAACATCACCTTTAACAGCTGTGCTAAAATAGCTAGAATTTAGAATAAATGCTTCAATAAGTTAAATAAAAACATACAGGAGTCTTTGATCCTGCGTTTTCACTGCAGTATCGATTTTGCCACTGCGTTAATGACAACACATTGGAGATTAAGATGAGAAATAAAGAAATTTTTAAAATACACTTTTTAAAAAAATTGTACAAGAACATGTTTTTGTGACAATAAGTGAAATCTTCACACTTACAAAAAATTTTTAAAAGTATTTTATTACGATGCTCCATAACCCTATATATAACCCTATATAGCATATATGTGTGTTCATTTGTAGTTCTGTGGAGCAAAACCTACTATGGTTAATAGCATCTTAAAAAAAAAAAAAAAGAAAGCTGTATTCTTCCCATTCAAAATACCTTCTTTTCCTGACAGTTAACTGAACAATTCTGAAACCGCACTGACAAGAGGAGAGACTTTTGATACTAGCTTGCCCAGATGTCTACTGAATTAGACTGATTTTCAATTGCATCTTTATTTGTATTACATACCAACACATGCAAAAAAAATATTAAATTATTTCAGATTTTAACACATTTCTGTTATTTCTGACTGATGTAAAAATAGCTGTTGTACTGAGGTCTGTATGATAAAATTGAAATTTTTAGTCTTGGGAGGTAACTACCGTACTTAAACACGATAGCTGTTTGAAAGATCCTATCATTGCAAATATCCTAAACCACTTTGCCAATTTGAAATGCAGCTATAAAAGCTTTTAAAGATCAAGCTCTCTGCCACTAAAGTATAATTATTATAAATATTCAAGAGTATGCAGTGCTGCTCAGATCCAAGGAAAATAGCTGGGTTGTTTTTTTTTTTTCCAAATAATAAAGAAGCATTTGACAAGCCCAGAGAAAAGATAGTATTTTCTGCATAAAGATCACACCATCATTTTCTAATCTTAATTTAAATATTTGGTGTTGGGATAGGGTGGCTGTGCAATCTTAACAGACCCTGCTTGTACATAGGCCCTGAAAGAGGAAACCAAGCCCTTCATAAATGTGCAGAACCACTCAGAGAACTAATGAAGAACATATTTTTCTCTGATTATAAAAGAAGTAGTGATTAAGATACTCTGAATGCCACAGGAAAGCAAATTATAAGCATGATTCTATAATATTATTAATAGTATAATATTACTATTATACATTCTAACATAAAACTCTCTGAGAATATTCAACAAACTTCCCAGTTTTCTAAATCAGCTAAAATGTTTACCTTCTTGTGGGCCGAGTTTTTTCCTTTCTGTAGTGCCTTTCTGCTCTTTGGGCACAGGAGAATTCTTTATTTCGTCCCACTTACCCCCTGTTTTAAAGTCCATTCCATCCATTGTTTGGATGAAGGGCACAGTGAAAAAACTACCACAACTGAAGATAGATGCCATGAATAATAAAATCACAGAATTTTTTATTCATCTTGTGTTCTGACCTTTTTGGAAGCAATTTCCTTTGTAAATGTACAGTAAAGTCTATGTGATCTGTGTTCCTTTTTTTTCCTCCCGAAACTGCTTCTCTGTGTATTTGATAACATTTATTACTGTTATGTTATAGCTTACTTCTCTAAGACCAGAATTTTCAGACTTGGATGCCTGCAGTTATAGTAGATTTTAGATAGTAAAGCCACACATGCACCGCTCCCCCCTCCCCCCCAAAAAGAAAGAAGGACTGATTTTTAAAAGAAACTCCACTACCTACTTAATCCATAGCACTGCTGCGGCTGTTTGTTGTCTTGGAAAAACATGACACCTAGATTAAGGTGCTTTGATGTGGGTGCTATGCCTTCACTTCAGACAGATTTCACAGTTGGGGTTTAAATTTCTGCCAGTTCAGTGCAAAATAGTATCTAAGAGAACAGAGTTCTACCTTGAATACAAATGTAAAGGTAGGCAAACACCTGCAAATTTGTAAAAATTGTCCCTTTGTTAACACTGGCAAATACAAATAACTGCAGTTGAATAATTTATGATTTCAGTGGGTTTACTGTCGTATTTAACATATACATGTACTTCACAAAAATAATATCTCTGTTGATATGGTGACATACGGGACAAGAAGTGAAAGGACAATGTCCTCGCAAAGGGAGTTTATATAGACAGGATCGATTTTTGCAGACTCACATATAAAATCAGCCTGGTCCCTATGCGATCAGTGACTCTGGTGACTTCCTTACACAACTTGAGCTGGTTGACATATCTAGTCTTGAGAAAGGCAAAACAGGTCTTGAATGACCAGAACATCTTCAGAACTCGTGTTGTTCTTTTTGCCTTGCAATAATAACTGCTAGCTTGATTTTTAAAATGGTTAAAAAGTATTTTCCTGAAGAGATTGTTTTCACTGCTTCCAGTCTATGTATCACAATAACTGATGGAGTGCTGCATATGACTAAGAGTGTGTGACCTCCTTAAGACAGATATGCTACTGCCACACAGATCCTTTGAGAGATCCCCAGCTACCTTAGTAGGTGTTCAGTCCTAGCCTCTTCCCGCTCACTTTTGCTACATGATGAAAGTACACTTGGCTTGACCAGTAGAGCGTATGTTTTCTTGGTAAATGAGTGGCACTTCATTCGAGCACTCACAGGCCTGTATTAGTTTTGGAAGAAACAGGTTGAACACATCAGTTTCATCAGAGAAAGCCCTCTTCAACCATGCCAAAATTTAAGTCAGCTGTGAGCGGGCAAGGTCTAAATAAAGGATTGAAATCCTGAGGGTGGGAAAACGTATGTAAATGGCAGTTAGAATTACGTTGATTATCATGCGTGAGAACAGTAATTAATTAAAGTGGTTATAGATAGGATGGGGCCACAGTCTCTTTTAGCAAAAAGATGTCACTTCTGCATACCTCATTTGTAGTATTGTAATATTTAGAAATTCACTGTACACTGCAAGAAAAAAGAAATCACGCTTCTTTCTAAGCCGCCAGTTTAACTTCCTGCAGTTTCCTATGTTTTCTCTAGAGGTCTCCTCTCTAACCAATGCCGGTGCCCACGCCTAGGATCCTAGTCCTCATCGTGAGACACGCCTGAGGAATACCATAGGATATATTTGGTTGAACAATTTTTTTTTTCATTGTGCAAACCTTCTAGATTTCTGAATTCCAACAGGGAAAACAAAAAGCACAGCTTCTGAAAATCACTATTTAAAACACAAACATCCCACTCTTGCACAAAGACCATGTTTTCTATTTTTCTACTAGGTAAAAAAGTCTTTTTGCCCTTTCTCCAGTGCCATAATTACCATGGAAACAGAACTGCAAATTAAAATAGAAATAACATGATTTATGCTCACAATAAAATAAAACATACTCCAGAGTTCAACTCAACCAACTTCAATTGCCTGGTTTATCTGCATACATTTAATGGATGAAAATTTAATTTTAGTTTTCTGAGAAAATGAGGTAGTTCCCTGTTTGGGTAGAGACAACTGACAGTATCGAGTGGGCTTGGTTTTAAAAAGACTGCCTGGCTGAATGTGTATATATGGTACACATGGAACTTGCATGTTTTTAAAAATTTTGTATGTATTTATTTTAGGTAAATAGCTTTCCACTTAGGAAATGAAGTGCATGTCTTAGACTCAGAAAACCAGACTCTATACGCCTGTTTCATCACTTTAATTAGAATCATTATTTAAAGGCTCTTCAGTAGCGTGGCTAAGATTCCGTTGTGAGAAAGGTTAGTTCTCCCAGGTCTGTCTCTCCCAGTTTTGGTTTAACACTGGTCTTCGATGTCTATGGAATCGAAGTCCTGCGAATCACCTGCGTAGTTTTATTGTCTCATACACTTAAATTCGTATGAATGTACAGCAAGTGTAATTCCTGAGAAAATGAGGAGGGGGGGGGAACCCCTTACTTTTTCTCATTTAAGAAGAGTGGAAGCATGCACAAAAATTGCACTGTCCAATTTTTGGTGAAATTGTGAGACCTACAGGTGTGGAATAGTCCGTATCTTAGTTTGTAAATATTTGCTTCAGCAAACCTTCAACATAATTTGAAAATTAATAGGAAAACAGCTATACCTGCCACTTCCACATGTAGATGTGTGTAATATATCTATGTATACATATATATATGTACCTACATACATATCAGATATATATATTCACATACATATAAATACTACCTCCAATACATCATATTCAAAGGAAATTTTAGGCAAGAAAGTAGCTACATGTGAGAGGATGCCTTTCTATTTTGTGGAAAGAAAATCACTTTAAGTTTTGCAAATGACTGAATGTGTGATTTTGAAACCTTAACCTGTTCAGTTTTGGCTCCGATTATTTAAACTTTGCCTCAGAGAACTGTTTTACATTAGTGCTATCAAGTAAGTAAGTTCTTTATTACAATTGGTCAAAATATTTATCTTCATATTAATTTTTACTCTCCTATACTGTGAAATATTGTTTAGTATGGAGTTTAATTTTCTTTTTATTACTAAAACATCTTGATTATAACATGTCTGAAGATAATTTGGTGCTTCACTGGATACAAGGAAATAAAAAGGAAATCATCACTACAGTGTTTTCTGTGAGTCTGAATACTCTTAAGTCTCATTATTTTTCCCTGACAAGGATTGTTTATTGTAGTAATGATTTATTCAGGGCATCTGAAATTATGTTTCTTCTAAAAATCGGGTCAACAAACCCCACCAAAACTAGACAAGGTATTAAAATACATTTAATGAAACTTCGAAAACATGAAACTGGCAAGACACAAAGTTTTCCAGCAGGGCTTGTAGTTCAAACTGCGTATTAAGATAACTTCCCATGGAGCAGTTTACCTCTCATGTTGGTTTTTATATGCTTTCCTTGGCAGTGAAAATACATTTTGTTCTGTTTTGCAAATCCAGGAACTAAGAATAATTTAAGCAGCACATCAAAAGTTTTATTTTTTTTCATGTGACAAATGCTGAAATAATGATCGAACATTTCTGGGACTTCTTTCATTGCCAAATTCTTTTAGCCACATAGGAAAAAACCCCCCAACGCAGGAAATTCTTACAAATACACTGACTGGTTCTGATGTTTATGTTGGTGGGAGTTCTGAATGAACAGAAAGAGAAAAAGAGCTTCACAGTTTGGCCCAGCTAGATGCTGCCAAAAAACTTACAGGAAGGAAGTTTCACACACGTGCACAATCAAAATATTACCTCTCTTCCTTTTCTCGCATCTTTGAATAGGTTTGGTAGCTGTGCTCTGTTTCTCCATATGTATCCATGCGACCCAGTACCAATGATTCTGTGTCGGTTTGCAGCTTAACAGGACTATTTTGTAATCTTACATTCTCATGTTCTGGTTTGTCAATGGAAGCTATGAAATCTCCATGTTCTTCGTCAGATAAATCTATACTCTGTGAAAAGAGAGAAAACCGTCATTAAATAGTTATATTTTCCACAATAAGTGGATGTTAGCATTTTTAACAAGCAAACACAAAACAACGTCCTATGCTGAAGAAAGACCTAGGTACCATATATAATCATGCAGCACTTAGAGCAAACCAAGAGAATTGCCTCTAGAAAAAAACTACTGTAGATAAATGGAAAAGAAGGGATAACAGCCTCTGTAACACAAAAAACCCAATTAAAACTTCTCAACTATGCATTCAAAATATTATCATTGTAAATTCATTGTTTGCTTTGTAAAAGTTACAACATAAAACCAACCATAAAAGCCCCAGCTCCAGACTGTATTGCTCCCTCCAGTAACAATTCCACTAAAAATAACAAGAAAAATCATGGAATTTTATTGCTGTACTAGATACAGGCTGTGTCTGTAGAGTACTGCATTGCACTGGGTAAAAGTATTTGAGAAGTCTCAAAGGATTTGTCAGATTATACACAAAAGACTAAAATGCCATACATTTCATTAAGCTGTGCTTTCATAGATTTCTGACTTTCCTTATTCTTCTGCACCCCAGTAGCTCAGGAGTATTAAAGATTTGATTCTTAGCGTATTCTACACAACTGGTCTCCTGCCCTTGAAAGCTTGTCTATTCCTTGCACTAACTGGTCTGATGTCACCTTCCCAGAAACCTTGCTTTTCTTAGCCAGTTCAAGGGGAAATTTATAAGCCATGCTGGCATGGAAGTGCCAGAAAATATAAGGAAATATAATTTTGTGCAAGGATGGGGAGCAGGGGCTCAGCTCTGTCTCCCAAGTGGAGATGGGTGGCAGAACAGAGGAGAAGGAGAGTGCTAAATCACCCTACCACTAACAGCTCTACACCAGCAGTACAGTTATTATGGCATGAACCCCAAAACTGAGCTGGCACAGCCACTTTGCTTTGGAAATCTGAACAAGTAACCCTGCCTGATGATGCGTTACCCCATACTGACTGAGGCTGGTACTGGTGTGAGGACTCTGTGTGCTACTGTACTGTACAAACACATCCGTAAAAATCTCTCCAGTCCCTGCAAGCTTAGTCTCAAATTCCTCACAATCTCTGATACACAGATCCTCGCAATACATTCGTAAAACAGGAAAGAGCTGTAAAGTCCACAAATGCATTGGTACATGTAGTGACCTTGGTATGTCTAGTAACAGGATTTTACTGTTAAAAATTAACAAACACCTGATATCTACAAGGATTCTTGTCAGACAGCCCTTCTCCATCTCCATGAGGAGTATCAGTGTAGAGAAGAGTTAGACATGCACACACATCCATCTGTATCATATATACACACACATATATCCACAATCGTGTATATGTATGTATAGGTGTTACATCACTGAGAGGCATATATGCTCTTTGAAAGGTGTGGGAAAATGTGCCATCCTTCCATGCATTTGTCGTCTACAGCGGGACAACTGACCAGCTACAAATCCCTCAAAAATGTATTTACTGCAGTATTTACAAGCAACATTCCAGTGTTTTTTCTTGTTATAGATACCATAACTGCAGACATTCTGTAAGCAGGGAACTATTAGAAGCTTTTTGTGGAAGGCAGCATA
This sequence comes from Buceros rhinoceros silvestris, assembly GCF_000710305.1. Taxonomy (NCBI): domain Eukaryota; kingdom Metazoa; phylum Chordata; class Aves; order Bucerotiformes; family Bucerotidae; genus Buceros; species Buceros rhinoceros. Next base: position 27,226 of record NW_010391226.1, on the reverse strand, counting down.
TACAATATTTATTATATCCATATAAACTATAGTTCTACATGATATTATGACACACTTTTTGTGAATGAAACCTCAAATATCCCATTTGGAGAGAAATAAATACTAAACTCTGAAAATCAGCTGGGTGGGAGCAAAACGTGTCAGGTTTTTTTCACTGTTATTTAAATATCATATCAACAAAGGGGTAAAATAGTAAAAGAGGGACATATTTTTGCTTTTTGTCTAGATTACTGAAAAATTTAGCTTACTTCTAATTTACTACAACTAAGGTCAAAATTATTCCTAGCTATGCCCATTTTCAGGTGGTGTGTGAATACCACTTGGTTTTGACTATGTCACACGCCTTATTTTTATTTATTTATTTTACACAAGCCAGAAATCTCCAGATCTGCCTTGATCTCAATCTACCTTTACAATAAATATAAGTAGCTGTTCTGCATATTGCATAGCTTAAGAAAAAAATAAATTACCGTAAAACTTTTACACTCCTGTTTTTTGAAAATGTCTTTTAGGTGTGTGTTTTCAGACTTGATAGCTTTGTACCGCAAATCCAACAACTAGGAAAAGATTAAATTCTCCGTTAAATACAAGAATATTACTGTTAACTTGAAATAATAACTAAATTTAATTTTACAAAATATAAATAAAGAATTACAAAACTATATTTTTTCTTTTTAATACAGCAATACTAAAGCAGAAAGAAGTTTTAAACCATCTATAAAAGATAGACAAATGCAGTGCATTTGTAAGGTGCAGACCACTTTTTGGAGGAAGTGGTCACTTCTCAGGAAAATAAGGCAGTTCACATGCAGTTACAAGAATCAAAGAGGGACAGATCTGGCAGGCCACTGAAACTGGATGAAATCTTAGTCATGAAGCCTAGGAATGACATCCCCTCTTTCAGTGGTACTATAGGGAATGTGGCCTTGTGCAGTGTGACACACAGGAGATGTCTTTCATTTTCCCAAACACTAACTTTCCTATTGTCAAAAGTATGACATTAATCACAATTTTCAATGCGCAATGATTCTCTCAGAAAACCCAGAAACCTCTAAATGGGAAGGTTCTTTTGGTTTACAAAACTAAGTCATTGAGGTAACATGTTTGGTTTTTAAAATTGAAATTTGCCATTAAAACACTGGTATCTTACAGTTTTCAGCTTTAAAAATGCCAGAATTTTCTAAGCAGATTTTTAATGTTCTTCAAAAAGCTTTAAAGAACCATGAAAAATTAGGAAACATTCTAGATGATAGCAAATCTAGATCTAATCAATCTAAATCTAAACAAATCTAATGATAAAGCACAGGTAATGACAACAAACTGGAAGCTCTCAAGATCTTTGGCATGTTAAAATGGTAACTACATTTGATGTCAGAATGAATCATAATTTAGATGTGCTGCTGGCATTTACCGGTACTTTCTTGTTCTGGTGTCAGTTTGGCTGCTTTAGTACTACTTCACGGGTACTACAGCACTGCTGATGAAAACTACAGCAAGAAATGTGCTGTCTTTCTTCACAGACAACGTATGTCATTATCAATAGCGTGGAGTAAAATGATCCAGGCTGGTTTTGCCTGCTTGCATACCTGTTGCTTTGCTAACAATTGATCTTTTATCTCTAACTCCATTTTTAACTGCCTTTCCAGAAGACCAGCTTTCTCCATGATAGTTGCTATAGTAATCTCCTGCCGATGAAGCTCTTCTGTCAGGTCAGAGATTTCTGTCTTCATTCTTTCCTGCTCAGAGCGATGGGACTGTTCCTCTTGATAAACATGGTTTCTTATCTGTACCGAATATGTTTCAAAAAGAAAAAATGCTGTGCAGTAAATATGATGGCATCACTTGTACCTATCAGTGACTTTTTTCGCTGTGGCTTCCAAGACACGAACTCTTATATCCGAATCAGAGATTTTTGAGATTGTGCAAAAAAATGTCTTTATGAGTCAATGCACATAGCTTTATTTATTTTTACATCTTTTTTCAGCCCTTCTCTTGTGCTTTCATGCTCCTATTTAGTATTAGAAATGAACAAAATACAAGGCATTTAAATTAACATTTAAAATAATGTAATAAAAATCATGGCAATTTTAAGAATTGGAATTTATGACACAGAATATCCAAGGAAATATCCATTCAATAAATGTAAGGATGATTTATTTATATTGCTTCTGAGTTAATTTAGGTTTAAAATAAGTTTAATGCAGCTAAATTAACTTAGGAGGAATAGAAATAAATCAATCTAGTGACTCTTTAATAAGAAACTATGTTAGAAATAAAGAGTATATATGGTAAATCACTTTATGAGAATTATTCCTGCCATGATATATAAAATTTCAGATCAAACCTTCTACACTATATCTCCTGTGCAGAGTTCTTCAAAGAATCAACACGAAGATTGTTTTCATAATCTTTCTACTATAAACAACAATTTAGTAGTGATAGATTTTTATATTATGTAAGAGACAAAACTACAAAAACCAGCACAACAACCTTTGAACCGTTTTAATAATTCCTTGCAGTACTGTACACAATCAGTAACAGATGGCATTTCATTTTTATTTATGCAAACTACACAGAAACACTAGATCTGTAAACAAATAGATGTAGATGCAGAAACCCTAAGAGCTAAATCATGTTTATCATGCCAAAATTGCTGCATCCAAGCTGGCTGCATCCAGTCAGAGATATTTCTGCTTGCATTGCTCCTCAGCAAAATCACAACATGCCTGTAAGAGGAGTTTGAGCATCCTCTACTCCTGAACTGCTTTGGCCTGCCAAGCCATGTGCCAGTCCACAGTGCCATGCCACTACTGCATGCACACAGTGCACTGTGATGTGATGCACGGTTCAAACAAAAGAGCACTGCCCTTGACTGTGCAGATGGGCCTTGTGTGGGTACCTACCACAGTGACCTTTACTGGTTGAGCTGTTGGCATATCTGATATCCAAGACCACCTACAAACTACTCCTTACCTCCTGTGGCCTATTAATTACTCATAGACTTGGGGGGAGGGGTTATTACTTGCATGGCCTTTTCTGAATCACAGTGACGCTTAGGCACGGTGTCTTCCATTATTTCAAATGAAGTAGCTAACTCAGTTGTTAGTGCACAGATTCAGAATGTCAGTTTTATAGCTATACACTAACCTCCAGAAATGCAACTATACATGAAAACTTTTTCATACATGGAAACTTCATGCTCTCCTAAAATCACAGTTCATTCGCCCTCTCTTTCCTGCACATGCACACGCCCAAGGTCTCTCTGTTCTAAAAATCCTATACTGTGGTCAAGATCGGGAAATACTAAATATAATGAAATACCTTGTTTAGCTTTTCCCGTTGGCATTCTTGAGTTTGTGCCAATAGTAATAACTCTGTGTTTTTATTTTCTAGTTGCTCAGCATGTTCTACACAAGATGATTCATGCCTGTAAGTAAGAAATAAACAAAACATGGAACAAGTAGAATGTTTAATAACCTTTACCTTACAGTACCCCCTACACAGTTTAAAACTGTGGAAGACCAGCTTGCTGATGAAAAAAGAAAACCCAAAGATTTGGCCTAAACCAGGCTGGATTTTGGGAGATTTCTAGAGATTAAGGACAATGCAAGCGGTGCAGAAAGAATCCTCAAATCTCTTGTAGGCTGGTATTTCATATAATCGCAAATAGCTATGGTAGATTAGATAAAGTATAAAAAGATGAACATTTTGCTCAAAGAATGTTAGGGAGAATCTTAATTGTACTGCTTCCAGAGTGTTTTAATGCTGAAAAAATGCAAGAGACTGTAAACATATAAATAAAAATACATGAAATGCATTGATTCATAAAGATCTAGGCAGCACTAAAGCCTTTTAACAGAGCCTGCACCTAATGTCTGCAATCTTGTCATACGTAATTGCCAATGAAAATATTTATTCTAAAATTGTTTAGAATCTGACATTTGAATCCAGAGTATCTTTTTAAACAGACTTCATTTAAATCAAATGTAAGAAAAAAAGCCATTAGCTCAGAAGTACTTGCTAATTTAAATATTGTCTTCAACATACATACCTTATCTGAGTTTCCTGCATATCTTCATACTCTCTGATTTTCAATAATTTTGTGTGAAACTGTTGGCATTCCAGTTGTATCCTTCTCCAGAGAGCATCCCGTGACTGCAACTCATTTCTCATTGCTGAAAAGCTTGCCTCCATGTTCTACAGCAACAAGCAAATACATCAATAGTTAAATAAAATTAGACAGTTCAAAATGCTGTATTTTAACATATCATTTTTGATACCTGTATAATTTGTATGAAAGGACTTTTAATTTCTGAAAAAGGCATTTCTTCCCTGGCAGTTCCTTTCTCCAGAAATGTCATCTAAAAATTAGATGCTGAATATTCTTTAGCTCTTGCAATGTTCCAATTATCTATCTCTGAAACTATCAGAGGAAACACCATTCAGAAGTTCTTTATTGTAAGAAATGCATCTAAAATACTTAGTTTGCTCGTTTCAGCAGGTTCTACACCATAGAAGATGCCTCACACGCAAGCACTCGTTCCATAAGTAACTTGCATTTTTTCTTTTCCTAACAGCATTTCCCAGTTTGTAAGCTTGAAAACAGAAAGGTAGGATTAGGCTCATGACTTCACTAAACATCACCTGAAAGCTTGGAGCAGACACATCTAGACTTAGGTACTTAGAAAAGGTGTGTGCTCAGTCATCTCCAAAACTAGTTCTATCTGCATAGAATTAATTCCTTATTTAAATGAACATCACAAGAACAATCACAAAAAGATTTTTCTTAGGGACTCCACAAATCTTATCCCTATTTTACCTTTAATTTCTGATCAATAATGTGAAAACCTGAAGATACACACTATACTTGGCATCATAAAATCTGAATTCCCCAGAAAATCAGAATTCCCCCCAAATATACTGAAAACATACTAAAACTAAGAACTTGGAAATATAACTGACAAACAACAAAAGCAGCAATAATGAGATTACTGCAATAATAATAATATCCAGAGAATATTTATTTCCTCTCATTGTTCCAAACAAACAAAAAAAAAAAAGATTTTCCAAGGACATTGATCCTTGGCCTTTAGAATTATTACACTGAAAAGCATTTTTCATAACTTCATTTTTTAAATGTAGTTTCCATGTTTAAAAGCAAAAACAAAGCCTTTAAAAATTCAAAAGACAACTGGAATCTAGAAATGACACTTCAAGCAAGGAACTTCAAAGGTTTATTTCCCTTAGAGCCTCACATGAGCATGACCTTCCTTTCCAGAAGCCTGTGGTTTTCCTCTGGCTGAAGGGGCTGCTGAAGACAGATACGAAGCGCTTCTGCAGTTTTTATAGGAGCTGCATATGTAGATTCATTCATCTCACCCTTTGTTAAATTAAGGTTGAGAGAGCTTTTTTAAACTCTGAAGTGCAAGTCTGGGCATATTCAAGTGAAATAAAGCTTAACGAACTGTTAAAATTGTCTGCAAGACTTGCTTACGATCGTCTTCATGACTTTAACATTCAAGAAATAGACACAATTATTTTATAAAATACGAATATGGGGGGCGAGTTACCCCTCTGATTCCATTCTGAAGTGGATAAGAGGAATGAATGCTGCATGATAGAAGTCATATAATCTGTGACAGACTGCGGTCATCACACATATTTACATAAATTGTATTTTCTTCTGTGAATTACAATAATATCTGGAACAACAGCAGCCACAGCAGCAGCTGCAATTCAGGTCAAGAGTTTCACACGTGACTTAAAAAAAATAATTTAGATATGTACCATTTATCTTTCTAGGAAATAACTATTGCATCTAGTTAGAACACTAAAGTAAAAATCGATTTTCAACCAGAAAACTTTAGGTTATCTTTAGAAAATATCTAATGAAATAAAGCTTTTTAAAGAGTTGGAAAATTTATCAAATCCTCTCTTTTCAGCTTCCTGATCAGCTCCTGTCGTAATTCTACTCAGAGATGTTTGTGGTGGGTTGTCCCTGGCTGGACTCCGGGTGCCCGCCAAATCTGCTTTATCACTCCTCCTCCTCAGCTGGATGAGTGAGAAAAAAATATAATGCAAAGCTCATGGGTCGAGATGAGGACAAGGAGACATCACTCACCAATCACCATCATGAGCAAAATAGACTCAACTCGGGCAAATTAATTTAATTTATGGCCAAAAAAATCAATGTAGGATAATGAGAAAATAAAAACTAAGTCTTGAAACACCTTCTCCCCCACCTCCCCTTCTTCTCGGGCTCAACTTCACTTGTGACTTCTCTACCTCCTCCCCCACCAGCAGTATAGGGGGATGGGTAGTGGGGGTTACGGTCAGTTCATCACATGTCTCTGCCGATCCTTCTTCTGCAGGGGGAGGACTCCTCACACTCTTCTCCTGCTCCAGCACAGGGTCCCTCCCATAAGAGACAGTCCTCCCTGAACTTCTCCAACGTGAGTCCTTCCCTCAGGCTGGAGTTCTTCATGAACTGCTCCCTTCCACAGGGTGCAGTCCTTCAGGAACCCCCTCCAGCATGGGTCCCCTGCTGCCAGCAAACCTGCTACAGTGTGGCCTCCTCTCCCTCCACGGGTCCACAGGTCCATGGGTCTACAGGTCCTGCCAGGAGGCTGCTCCAGCGTGGGCTTCCCACGCAGTCACAGACTCCTTCATGCATCCATCTGCTCTGGTGTGGGGTCCTCCATGCGCTGCAGACGGATTTCTGCTCCACCATGGACCTCCATGGGCTGCAGGGGCACAGCCTGCCTTACCATGGTCTTCATCATGGGCTGCAGGCCAATGTCTGCTCAGGTGCCTGGAGCTCCTCCTCCCCCTCCTTCTTCACAGACCTTGCTGCCTGCGGAGTTGTTTCTCGCACATATTCTCACTCCCCTCTGCCGGCTGCTGTTGCACAGCAGTTTTTTTCCCTTCTTAAATATGTTATCGTAGAGGTGCCACCACCATCACTGATTGGCTCGTCCTTCACCAGCATCTATCCATCTGCTCCAATTGCCATGATTTCTTTCACTCCGTATTCTAGTCCCATGACTTTTGATGGCAGCCTTTTTAACATGCCCCAAAACAGTGGTTTTTGCTTGTATATCGATAACTCGTATATAGGCAAATGACTCTGTGAACTACGAAATGCATGAACATCGCATGCACTAAATGTGGCTGTTCTGACAACATCTGAAATTCACCTCCACCATATATAAAAGGAAATAGATTATCTTTCTCCAGAAAGAGTTGAGGTTGCTATAGGCCACTCAATATATTACTGAACATTGAAGTGCTTAAATAAATAAGCAAAACCATAATTTATACACGTTACCAGAAAAAAATATCAACAAGAATCCCATTCCTGATCTGTTTCAAATGCAGCTAATAGAAAAAGCTGTAAAGATCTTGTATTATCTCAATCTTCTCAGAACTCATATATCAAGACTGAGAGAAGAGGCCCAAATGACTTTCTTCATAGATCATAGTGGAAAACCAGTAAACTAGAAAGAAGATAAAACCTGGTGGTTCTTCATGTGGCTGGCAACTTAAAAATTGCCTGCAAAATCTTCTCTCAATAATTGCAATAGTAAAGTATGCCACACACTTTTCTATATTCTTATTTACTACCTGTATGGCACAGTATACAACAAGGTGTAAATCAGTTAAAGACGTTTCATAGGAGTCATTTATATACAGGGAACCAAGTGAACTAGGCTAAATTCCTGTAGATACTATGGATATAGGAAACTCATATCTTTCTGTTTTCTGGTTTTTTATATGTCTGTTTTTGTCATATTCCTGGGTTCCTTTAAGTGTTACTCAAAAAATTGTACTGCTCACAGCTTATTCTGCGTTCCTGCAAAGAATATACCTAATGTACAGCTCTTTTATATATGCATCTAGTACAACTTTTTGCAGTATACTCTTAAGCAATCAATTTTCCAACATTAATTCTGCAATTGTGATGAAAAAGAAAAATTATTACTACCTGACACTGGTTTTGGTACATTTTTAGATCCTCCCGGAGTTTCAGATTTTCCTCTTCTATTTTACTCTTGTTTAATGCAATTTCATTCACAGTCACCTTTAGCTTTTCAATAATCAACTCATCCTTTTCACTTTCGGGCTGGCCATAGGTAATTACCTCCTCTTGGTTTTGTTTTTTATTGCCTATTTGGAATTGATAATTCTGGGTCTGCTTCTATAAAACAAGAGAATCTTTTAAGTGAAATTCAGTACTTACATGTGAATTGCTAGGGCCAAACCATTACTTCTAAAATCATAAAGCTATTTCCATCTTCACCAGGATTTGCTTTGAAAAGATGTCACAGTTGGAACAGTTTGCATTACTTCTGTAAAGGATGCTTCCTTTTTTTAGTCTCATGTTCCTTGTCCTCAGTACAAAGACTTTCAGAAACTTTCAAGGGTACAGAATTTTTTCAAGGATTTTTCTCCTCTGCCATGCATTTCCATAACAATTAATGTCAATTAGCCTCAAATGTGAAAAAGGTGATTATGATGACCTAGTCAAAGCAGTTACCTACAAAAAAACAAGCCTGGGAGAAATGTTCTTTGGTTCATTGAACTCAGTCATTTGTGTGTTTGTGCCTCAGGACAGGTATTAACCTTTGAGGAGAGGTCTAACATTACATAGTTCTTGTATAATCAGCTCAGTCACTACAGCAACTGTACTGCTTTGATACCACAGTACTTCAGGAAGAATCATTTCCACACTCTGCAGAGTCCCACATCCCATTCAGTTTCTTGTACTAATTAAAATCTTAAAGCCAAAATTTTAGAAAATTTCATCCTTGGGAACTCCAGATCTGAGTAAAGAGTCTCATAGGAATTAGGAAAAGTTAAGAAAGTGTTTCACTAGATTAAGATCCAATAATATTAGTAAGAGTGGAAAAGGGGATCACCAGCCAGCAATGGAATTGGCTTCCCCTTACTTAACTTTTGAGCTGTCTTGTGGCCCAGTTAAGTGTTTAAGTTATTTCCTAATATGTTTTAGAGCAGGATAGGTCATCAAGATGTCGTTAAATCAATATGTTGTTCTGGATTGGAAGGAATTAAAAAAATAAAAATATGCTGGATCAATAGGCTATATAAAAAAAGCAACAAGCAAATTGGCAAGTGAGAAAGAATCAGAAAGTCAACCAAGGACTGAATGGTAACTTGAAAGCTGAAAAATATGACAAAGAAGGGATAAGTGATCTGATAAACAACTCTGAGGTGATTTTGAAGGAACATAAAGAAATTAATTTTTCTGCATAAATTATATTAAAGTATATTTACGATCTTCAGAAAAAAAGAGGCCTGTCTTGGATCTGAGGGAACTTAATATTTCAGTCAACATAGTAACGGCATGTACTAGTTACTCAGTAAGATACTGTCCAATAACATGTTATCACAATTAATTGCATATTAGTAAATAGCATAGAAGATAAGCCTATCTCCACAGAACACTTCAAAAGTAAAAACAAATATGCACTGCTTCTTGCAGGTTATTCTAAATATTGTAGTTTTCATCAAGAAACTTAATACTTTTCTCATTTTAATAAGAAAAAGAAATTTAAAAGATCTGTACATATCATCAGATCTTTCACTATGGGTCTGCCTTACCTAAAGCAATTTATTCACTACCAATATATCCATATATTGTCAGAGTCACTATAAGCTTAACAGTGTTTGGATTTTTTAAAATAAGTTAAAATAACTCTAGCTGCACTAACAGATCATTTTCTTACCAAAAAGCAGGAAGGAAGGAACTTTACCTGAAATAAATTACAGTTCTCGGACAATAATTTTTGCTGAGCTACTAAATAAACAGGATGATTTTGGCAGATTGTCCCCTTCTTATCCCATTCTCTTGATTTTGCCTTAGATTTCTGAAAGGCAGCAAAACAAGGCTAGTAAACACAGGGAAAATAACTTTTTTCCTTAATCTAATTAACTTCGTAATTCATTCAGATCTAAGAAAAATCTAGTTTTTAATTAACACCTACTCCTTCCATAATTTTGGAAAGAAGACAAAAAGCACACTCATATAAACCAGTCATCCCCACCAGAAAAAATCCAGTCTTAAGGGCTGTTAATCTGAAAAAAATGGGTGGTAAACATCATTGAATAAAAGGGATAAAATATTTTAAATCACTTCCATTGCGGTAGATCTTAGAGTCATGACTCTAAGATTATGTCATGACTATAATACACCCAGTTTATCAGAGAGTGGTTCCTGTAACTTTAAAGCTATATCAGTGCCAAGTAGAGTGATCAGCATGGAATCAAATCCTTAATATTCAGACAAATATTCTGAGTGCTTGCAGCTACTGTGAATAAATTTTACTTCTTGCTGTCTTTACAATTGCTGCTTCCGAGTCTGAGCTCACCTAGTTTAAACAAAAACTTTTTAAACAACTTTTATTATAACAGATTTATCTAATATTATTTATAATGTATTTGAACTTGCTTTTAAATCATGAGATCTTATATATTCCCAACTACTCTTATAAAGGCAGTATCCTGCAACATAAGTAGCTGAACTGCAGTTAATAACCTGTTGCTCTTTTAGTTTTAAGAATTAGCAAAATAACAGCATACTGTTTCATACAATGAAAATATCATACTTCTAAGCTGTTGCGAGAACTTCCTTTCTCACAATGGAAACGTTGGTTCCAAAAAGATAGATGAGTTTTTAATAATTATTCTAAACTGGCGTATGCCCCAAATTTAAAAAAAAAATATTTGCTACTGAAACAAAGTTGAATGCTGTCCAACATAGACTAATACAAATCTTCTCTCATAGCTTTCCTAATATCTGCTTTGGCATTTTAAACCAATAAACATCTTCTCATTTTACAAAACGTGATACAAATGGAATTTCAGACTATTTAATGAGGAGTGCAGGTTCAAGCCTTCCTAAAGCACTGCTGAGCTTAGCAGGATTTCAACACAGTAATTATTTCCTGAATACTAGAATTTGCTGAATATAGTCCAAGCACTCATTTTTCATACTGCATAATTAATCAAATTATAGCATTGTGTTACATTATTTTAACATTTAAATCTTAAATAAGGTATTCTGAAATCAGCTGTATCAGATGGTTTCCCATAGTGGTATAGTCAGTCAACAGCAGATGTATAACCCATGTATTATTCCTGTCGTTGCAGAAGTTGGCAGCTATGCTGTAGTTCAAAGTGTAGTAACGACTCTTCCACGTGGAAGAGACAGCAACATTGAGTACAGCTAGGATGTGTCTAGGATATGTTCTGTTACGGAGGAACTGTCACAGGAAGGTCGTGGAAGTTAGTCCTATATCTTACAGAATAAAACAGAAGATAGGCAAGTCCAAAATAAAGACCCCAAAACCCTTCTTAATTGCAGCATAAGTATGAAAGTACTTTAAAACCTATTAGATCTTATTTTTTGATAAACTTCTCAAAGTGTCTAAATAACCTACATCATAAATCTACATAAATCTACATCATAAGCCTGTAAATCTTCACCGTGCTTAGCAGCTAGGCAACTAGCTCACGCTTTCCACTGGCACTGCTCTGCCTACTTTCCCTA
>NW_010391226.1:0-15567 GCF_000710305.1 Buceros rhinoceros silvestris | reverse complement strand
CAGTTTCGTAAACACTCAAATCACACGCTGATTTATTATGCTCTTTACAAGGGATGGCTAGAGAAAACGTACAATCGTTTTTTGTGATTCTTCCTAGCCTTCCCCAGACTAGTGGTTAGACTGTTCTCCCCATACGTGGAAGACTCAGTTTAATAATCTCTCCAGAGAGAATCTGAACCAGAATCTTCCCATGTTAGTTTCCTACCTAACAAGCAAACCTTTCGACAGGTTCTGGAATTCTTCCTTTTGAAGTTGTTTCACTTTGCCAAGGATACTAGCAGATCTATTTATTTATTTTAAAAAGTAGAAGCAAAAATCAGTATAGGTAGGGATTATGTTGCTCAGTTGTAAGAAATGAGACTGGGTATCAGTTCCTGCACCAGTGACCGTAGCCAGAAGAGTATCTGGGGAGAAGCCACCACTTGGAGGCACACTCTCTATGTGCCAGTTCTCTGTGCTGGCTAACTCTGCTGTTGGACCAAGAGATATTTGATTATTCCACAGTCATAAAGTAACTTCTAACTCTGAGAAGTCAAGGCTGGGAATTATCACAAATCAGTATCTTTCTATATCCAAGAATAAGCTGGCTAAAATCCATTCTGTGTGCAGAGCGATAGCGAATATGACCAAATCCTGACCTCAGCACCTCACAGTATCTAGCCCTGACTCAGCCTGCTGGCTTCTGTGGAAAGTAATTTTAAGTGCTAATCCCTCCTAATGTGTTACCGGGAGAAACTAGGCACTGAGATCCAGGTTGTGGATTGCCTCAGGCACACGGGTGCTGACTAGATACATGTATAACAGTTTTCCAATCCTAAATCCTTCTTCTGTCTAGACCTACATGGTCAAAGTTGTCCAGAGGTCTATAAAACTTGAATTAATAGCAGGTATTATGTGACAGTATCCTGCATATATAAAAGGTCTCACGCCTCAACAGATTATATTATCTAGTACAAATATATTAATCAGAAAAAATGTAAAATTTATTTGTAGTTACACTTACGAAGAAAATTCTCTGTATGAACTCATAAAACTACTAAAAAGCAATGATAAAACTTGGATAAAAGAACAAAACCTGAATATTAAACTATACACCTTTTCTTGCCAAAGCAAGAAAATTAGATAATTTTTCCAGAATTATCAGGAAATTACAAAGTTCACAACTGTAAACTACAAATTAGTTCTAAAGGCATATTAAAATTAGAACATAATAACAAAGTATTCTTACCTCCAGTTTCTTGTATGAGTTGCTTAGTTCAGGTGGTGTCTCTAGGCTTTTCTCACATGTTTCTCTATTTTCAACCTTTTTTTGTTTTAAGTGATGTGACCGTAGCTTTTCATAACTATGTGTCAACTTTGAAACCTAAAAATGAAAGTAGAGTTGAACATGCAGAACCTGTCAAAGACGACCACATGGCCAAAGTTTTCTTTCAACTAGAGTTGCCAACTGCAACTTCAGCATTCTAAACTGTTAAATCAGTGTAACACGGAATCAATTCATGAAGTTAATTCCATGGGGATGAACAAGACTGAGCTCTCCTATAAATGTTAACTAACTGCTCGGATAGGTTGATTTGACAGCTACTTAATGCTGCTGAAGTTCTTTATGGCACTGTTACCCACAGTGTTTGTCCTCTACAATGTTTGTATGAAATGTTCTATACTTGTTTACTGCCATCTTGTGTTGGCATTTTTAAAGGGTGCTTCACTACTCAGAATGAAGGATTATCATTAACGTATTTTAAACTTGTATGCTTCTTTTTTATTGTGAAAATTTTTGAAATGTTCTATGTGTGATTATTTGATTCTTCTGGAATCATTACGTACCAAAGAGTGTCTAGGAGAATTAGACAGTAAGTACTGTTCTGCCTACTGGTTTTACCATGAAACCATTGCTTAGGAGTCAGAGGCAGAGAAAGGAGGGTACCAGCAGAAGTACCAGCCTCTTCAGAACAACGGCCAGTCTCATCAGCAGTTAGCTGTACTACGCAGGCAAAGGGGCTAGCGGCCCTTAACAGGTTTGATACAACAAACTGACACTGTCTGGTAGAGATATGTACATCTGGTTTAAAAAAAAAAGGAAGGAAACCCAAGGATATTGACAAAGAAACAATGAAAATATGGTCTTGAGGGAAGCTGAGTGAAAGAACTTTGTGAAGAATGTTGAGTACAAAAGAAGCTTACAACTACAAATACTGATCATGTCTCTTAGTTGTTTTGTTCCTTTAAATTCAGATATATATGACTTAAAATATTCTGACTCTAACATCAATTTCTTTGTCTAACCAAACAAAATCCATAAAATTTCATATATTAACTGCTCAAGCAAACTACTGTCAGGGAGAGGAAACTACTTCCAAGGAAGTAATTGGAAAAGGAATGGAATCCTTTTGAACCAACCTGGAATGAGCAACTGAGGTCTGTGCAGATAACAAAGATGGCCAAAGAAGTCCAGAAAAGATGAGAATGGAAACTAGAGTTAAAAAATAATCTGGAAACTTCCTAGAGACATTTGAGATTACTTTGGGAACTCATAATATGGAACAGCAAAAAAGAATTGTGAAGATGACAACAACAGATTGTCCTAGACTAGAAAGTTGCATGAAATAGGGAGATCTAAGGGATAGATTGGGAATTTCTGCATAGAAATCTTGTAACAGGGACCTACAAAGCTGAGGTATCACCTTCAAAACAAATTCAAAAGACTTGCAGAGAAGCTGCCTATGTTTGAAATCTACCTTACCAGAGAACAGAGTTAGGTAAAATATTTAAAAAGGGTCAGAGTATCCAGGCTCAAACAACGTGGAACTCATTGCCTTTGGAAGAAAGATACCCATTTCCAAAAAACAGGAGCCCTTGAATACATTATGGCATACGTGAATTGCCTGGGAAGAGCAAACTGAGATGAAGATGGGTATTGGATGGTTCATGCTAAAAGGGCGAGGAAATACAGCCTCTAACATTTCAGCAAATCAGTCTAAAATGCAACCGAATCGCCAAAAAGAGAACATTTAGTTTGAATATTAGATATATTTCATTAATGAAAGCAGGATATTTCAGTTACATTATAGTCTGGATGTTATCATAACCAGAAACAAGAGCAAAATCCAAGAATCCTTCCATTTAATGCTACATATTTGCTCTAAAAATAAGGTCCAAGTTTTTCTATTTGTGTGCTGTACAAGTGAAAAAAAAAAAGCCAACAGAAATCCAAGATGAGACATTTTAGTGAGTTCTGGGGTAGAATTCATCTAAGATTTCTGAAAGTTAGACATCCAAGCCTGAGCTACTCTCAGTTAGAAAAAGCTGCCTCCAAATGCTTAGTCATTTCAGCTATCTTAAATTCTCGTCATACACTGACATGAATTATATTCTAGGAGTGTCCATTTCCCTCCATTGATTCCAAAGGGAACCTGAGGTAGCTCAGATGTAGTCATCTGGCTTTTAAATGTGTAAGTGAGGCAATTAGTTGCTAAAGTGCTTAGAGCAAGAATGGATTCTTGCTCTTTTGCTGAGGGATTTCTGTCATTTTCAAAATGAGAATAACTACTAAACATTAATATACAAAAAAATGAAGGAAGAAAGAAATGAAGATGAACCCCTGAAGTTTTTTCTATTTAATTATGACAAAATGTTGTACATTTGAATGACTGCAGCAGTGTGGTCTGAGTTTCAGGTTACATATCAGGAATTATTTCCCTCATGCAAGAAAAACACAGGTTTTACTGCATTCAACAAGCACACAATCAATTCAGTGGGAACATTGCTCATTAAACAGCTGCTTTTATCAGTAGCAAGAGTAAAAAGCACTGAGGACCACAGAAGCAGTATATCAGAGAGAAATTTGTTCTGAATAGCCTGACATTCTGAGAGCTAGAAAAAGCGATCCTTTCTACTTCTACTAAGATTAGGAAGGAACAAAAATCAGCAGGGATTTTAAGAATACGTCTGCAGAGAAAGATACAATGCTACTGGTAAATAGTAACCCTCCCACCATTTGTGCAAAACTAAATTGTAGATCTTAAGATTATACAGTGTAGAAGGAGGTAGAACTTTCAAGTGAGGTTAAGAACCAAAAGAAGGGAGTCAAAGGCAATAAGGCAAAGATTAATATTGTCAAGGAAGCTCTGTATTTTAGGTACGAGTTTATGCAGCTAAAAACTGGGGACATCAAAGTCATTTTATTGTAGACACTGCAGCACTGTAATTTGAGAAAGAAACTCACTAAGGGGCTGTGGTAAATGCTAGAGGAGTGGAGTGGGATATTCCGACGGCCTGGCATAGGTGCTTGGAATTCTTCTGACAGGTGAACTTTCTGTTTATTGCATAGAGAATCTAGGCAGGCCTCCTAACTTTGGTGCTTCACAGTTTACTTCTTTGGTCAATGTGCACTGGGTAGGTATTTCATGAAGAAATACAGTTCGGTGAAAGGTGAGGAATGGGAATCAGAAAACAAAATGCAAGCAGCATCAGTGCTGGAGCCTTTGGTAAAATAAAGAGGATGACTGAGAGAGAAGGAAATGTTTGGAAGCATAGATTGGGAAAGTGATGTACATTCTTAAGTGCTGGAAATACCAACATCTTGCTTAAAGATAAAAGCAGCAGCAATCAGGAAACTGAAGGAAAGGTTATGTGGCCCAAGTGGTAACTGAAAAGGAGAATCTTGGCAAGAAGTATAACCAGCTTTATGGAGAGAAGGTTGTAGGTTAGGAAGTGTCAGAGTCTTTAAAAAGACACAGAGAAAACAGATTTTATTTGCCAATAGAAAGGACTTACAGGGTAATTAATTTCAAAATAAAAATCTTCCTTACGTCCAATCTAAATCTGCTCTCTTTCAGTTTAAAACCCGTGCCCCTTCTCCTGTTACTGCAGGCCCTGGTAGAAAGTCTGTTCCCATCTTTCTTATAAGCCCCCTTTAAGCACTGGAAGCTGCCACAAGGTCTCCTCAGAGTCTTCTCCAGGCTGAACAATCCCAACTCTCTCAGCCTTCCTTCATAGCAGAGCTGCTCCAGCTCTCTGATCATCTTTGTGGTCCTCCTCTGGACCTGCTCTAAAGGTCCATGTCCTTCTTATGTTGGGGACCCCAGAGCTGGACACAGTACTCCAGGTGAGGTCTCACCAGAGCAGAGCAGAGGAGGAGAATTACCTCTCTTGACCTGCTGATCATGCTTCTTTTGATGCAGCCCAGGATACGGTTGGCTTTCTGGGCTGCAAGCACACTCTGAGATAAATAAAGTCAAAACAAATTCCCAATGCCAATAATTCAGGTTACTCTAGTTTTGATACTCAGTTCCCTTATGGAAAACTATCAGATGACTTAAATAATCTCTGTAATTCAGATAAACTAAATCCAGAAAACATTATAGCAAAGACATGTGAGAACAATTTAAATCTTAAAATTCCTAATGTGCATCAGGTCTTATTAGCATGAATCTAATTATCTATTTTATTTATTCACCAAGGTTTGAGTTTATTAGTCCCAAGTTAGGAAATCAAGTGTCTTTAGAACAGACGTCACGGTCACATCAACACCCATCCAAAGAGTTTGGGCACATCAGTACAGAAATGAAAATGGAGCCTGATAGGAAGTTGTAGTCATCATAATTTGTACGACATGATTCAACATTCCCAAATCCACAAAGGCAGATCTATACCATTAAGCATGTATAAGCTCTTTATACCGCAGTCATAAAATAATGAAACCAACACTTTTCTTACTTGAGATTGGAGTGCTTGAAGCTGAGTTTCATAATGGTGAGCCATTTCATATTTAGTTTTCTGTAAGTCTTCCAGTTTCTGCTGAAGTAGTCCCACCTACAGTTAGAACAAGCATTCAGAATTACCTTTTTCGAAGTGTTCCAAAATATGTCATTTTTGGAACAGTCATTTGAAACTTTGAAAGAAGATGGTTGCTTAAAAGATAGAAATTAAAAATGCATATTCATTCAGTAACTTAATAATAAAACTGGTATCCACAAACCCCGATTGTGTCAACTTCAATTTAGGGATTTTATAGTAAAAAATCTCATTGTATACTTCTGTAATGATTTAATGATAATACTGTATGAGTCTGTCATGAATGACCACTTAATGAAAGCTTTTCTGACCCAACTATATAAATGAACTGCTGTGCCCTGTTGTGAAAATTTTGCTTGAATGGCTTTTATAATCATATAAATGACTTTCAGCTACTTATATAGAAATTATCAGGAGACACTGTAGACTCATTTCAGTTCCCTAAGTACAGTGCCATTTGCGGTACAGCGAATTACCTGATTTTCACAGAGATCTGAGAAACATGACAACGAGTATACATGACACCTGTGTTTTTCCGGAGGGGCAGCTGGAAGTTAGGCAGAATATGCTAAAACATTTCAGATAACATCTCTGTACAGGCAAATAAATTGGTGCTTTAAGGACCATCTAGCTGAATCTTTCTCTTGGCTCCCCTGACTGCAATGACTAAGTTCCTAATTGCTCATTAGGGAGAGTTATTTCATTTTCAAAACTCCCCTGGCAGTTTAGACACCTGGCTCACACAAGGATGCCCATGTGTAAATGTGTAACTTTAGATGTCTTGAATTAGAACCAAATGCTGTGCTAGCATTTACTGATGCTTCTGAATGAATATTCAGTAGACAAGACCGTGAAGTACAGACAACATCAGGTACAGAGGGGCTTTCAGTTTGATAAGCAAGTCTAAGGGGTAATAGAGTTTGAATCTTCACTATTAATAATAAAATTATCCTACAAAGACAGTATATCATGTAAAATGATAAAAATCAGGTATAAACAGGAATTACAAAGGCATAATTTTGTGAAACTTTTTGAACCATACATTTCCATTCAACATTTCTGATGAAACTAGAAGTGTTGGCATTTAGAAAAAACACCAAATTATGTTTTCATTGCTAAACTAAGAATATTTGATTTAGAACTTAGGGAAATAGAAGAAATACGAGACTTTCAACGACATAGGTACAATCACTTTTCAAAATAGAAAACACTTTAAATCAAACCACTATGGACAATTAGTGGTCTTTAAATGATGCTTGGTAGTTTTACATGATAGAACAAACAGGTCTCCTTATAGAGCCCTTAGAACTTACTGTTAACTAACTACCACAGTAAATACTTTCTTTATAAAATGTGATATTCTTAAATACCTCTTGACCTTTTTGATCCAGTTTGCTTTGGGCACTTGCTAATTCTTGATCTTGGATATCCATCTTTGCTTCTAAAGCTTGCATCTTCCTTTCCCATTCCACTTTCTTGCTGTTTACCACGATGTCAATTTGATGCACTAATTCCTGAAGTTCACCTTCACATGGAGAAGCTCTAATACAAATAAAAGAGACCTATTTTTTCAAATAAAGAATACAGGAGAAAACAAATTTTTATATCCATTGCTAAGATTTTATTTCTGATGGAAATAACCACTTTTCAACATCAGAAAGAAAGAAATGGGAAAGCTAAATGATACCTTCAAATGTAGGTGGAATCTCACTTCATCCCTCTTAAGTCTGCCTGATGTAAAAATCAGAGTATTTAGCATACTGTGGACTATTTGCTTAGCTTAAATGATGTTTGATATCCTCTCACTCTTTCAGGGATGCACTATCAAATGATCATAAAATGATTTGAAAGTATCCAGCCCCAAACCTCAATGGACAAGAGTAGGAGAAGCTGAATATCAAATGGCTTATGGGCACAGGACTTCCCACTAAAAGTACGTAATATGGAAGCAGAGTTTGCTGGGGAAAGTTATTAAGCAGCTGGCTTGAAAGCGAGACACAATTCTTAATTGCTAGTTCAGCTTTTACACCATTTTCCCTTCTCTTTGTGGAAAATGGACTTTAACAGGGCAACTTGTGTAATAATAGTAAGTTTTAATTCTGCTAGGAAGCACAGAAGTGAGTGCCTTTTGAAGAAGAACTTGTCTCTGAGGGACCATGTGCTGGTTTTCATAGAGATTTGTACAATATCTGCAACATACACATTAGATTTTTTCCCAAAATTCTGAGATTAATTTTAGAACATATTCCTTACACTACAAATTCATTGTCAGTAATAAACAATGTTCTGCGCTGTTATTTTAGGAATACGATGTGTCCTAAGTAACAAAATGATGATAGATGAATAGTCCGTGGTATAGCAGAAGGAACATCAGAATCTAAAACAGGCAAAGTTGTCCTCTTAGTTGCCCTCTTATACTCTTATATATTGATTTTAAAAAATTAAAATCTGTCTGGACAGTGTTAAACAATGTTCAAATCAGCTGATGTACAGCATTTAGCAGATATATATGAACTATCTGAATTTTACTATGAACTGTCTGAATTTTAGTATGGAGAATTCCATATCCATATCCAATCTCCATTTTAGATGGAGATTTTCCATATCCATTGCAACTTTGTAATTGATGATGAAAATTTTGAAATAAGAAATACATATATTATGGAGAATTTGGCTCTGCATACTTCTTTACACAAGAAATTCAATAAATCTTTCTACAGTCTAAAACCTTTTATTTGTAGAAATGACTTTAACATCGAAATTACATAGTCATTCTAGGGCATAGGAGATTTTTTCCTGTAGTATTTTGGAAAGTTTATTGCCCAGTTAACCTCAATTGTTTAGAGAACTGAGAGCTTCTCTCAATCTGTAAATTTACAGATGGCATTATAGATTTGCGATGATTAATTTAAAAGTCAGAATCTTTCTAGAATTCAAGGATCTATTCAATGTTCAGTGAAACATTCCAGTTAGTTAGGAAAAAAATTACATCATAATTAAATAAAACTTTATTGAAATGCTCCTGAACATTTTATTTCCCTGACTTTCTGCTCCTTATCCACTTAACCTAGGCTTCTAGGGTTTGGGAAAGAGCTAAAGGAGACAATGTACACTCCTGCCTAATCCCATCCTGTGAAACAAAGAAAGGGAAATTCATACCGTTAACACTCAGAGCTGCTTCTGGACTGTTACAAAGAGGAATTAGCTATTGAACAAATAGCTTAACTCTGTATACGAGCCCATAAATTTTCTATAAAACTTAATTTTCATTGAGTCATATGGGAAAAAAAATCACTATTTCTATCGTCGTGATTAATTGCCTTTTACCAAAAGTGAAATCTGCTCGTTCTCAATCATTAAGGACTTCAATTTGATCTCAGTTTACTTAAATTGAGACACGAGATCAGAATTAGTTACGGCAGTATTTTTGATAGACACCTTTAGCAGACTCACCACTGTAATGGTTGCTTCATGTCATTCATTATTTTTATCAACTTTTATTTAGAAGACTTATCTTTATAACATATTGGAATGTATTGAACTGTGTCATCTTTAGTCATTACAACATTATATTGGCTATGAAAAAAAATTCTCATTTAAAAACTTCAATTTACTCTTTTCAATGGTATGATCTGATCATTGTGAAAATTTCTGCATTTTTCTCTCTGCAGCAGCTTAGAGATTAGTGTATCTGATTAGTGCCATATCCAAATGAAGGTACAAATAAGACCAGTGTGGTTTCTCCACTGTCAAGTCTCTCTCCCTTATCTCAACCAGTTATACTGTTAGTAAACTGTTAGTGGGACACACCTGCTTTCTCTTCACCTTATTCATCTGCAAAGTGACTATTCATTGTATAACTAAAGTTTAATCTGCATTTCATTTCCATTTCCTCATACTATTGCGTAATTTCAAGTCTCTTCTTTTGTTTCTTAGCTTTGATTAGAAGACTATTGAATTTCCTGTTGATAAAACCAGCAATTGCATTATTTCATAAATTTAACTATTCCTCACGCTAAACTATTCCTCATCTAAACTGATGCAAAAAATGTATCGTAACCTATTACTTTTCATGATAATAAATTTAGCCTTCTAATAAACAAGTTTCTTCACTTAAAATATTCTAAGAATGCTGTGACATTGTTTTATGATGCGTTCCATTTTCCTTTTAATAACATTATTTAACTCACAATCATTTTCCCCAAAAGTGATAGCCACTGGTTAGGATATAATTGGTTTTTTAACTTATAAAAATTTGAAAGCTATGACTGGTGGTGGTACACAACTCTGTGTGCACCTCAGGTGTCTTTATGATCACTAATCATTTTGCAGCCTATTAAATATCTCCATGGTATGATGGTTTGTTAAAATGAGCATCGTTATTTCCTTAAAATGAGCATAGCTATTATTTTACGAAATAATTGCCATAGAGACAGCCACAGAGAGACAAAAGATAGTGCAGCATTTGAATAACACAGCAGCAACTGACAAAAGGGTTAATGATAAAAAGCTCAGCAGTACGCCTGTGACCACACCAGCCCAGAAGTGCTAGAGAAGATTTCAATACCCCAAATTAGCATGCGATGCCATTTTGCATCACAAACATTACAATCTGGCATATGGTTTTGGGAGACATTGCACCCAAGAACGTACCAAGTAATGAAGAACTCTGCTTTAGCAGAGCTGTGTTTAACCAAACACAACCTGAGCCGCGAACTCAGAGGCGATACCCCTATTGCCAGTGAGCCTTTAGCTGCTGAGTGTGCTGCCAGCACATTGCTGACGAACAGTAAGCTAACTACCGTAAATGACCGTGCAAGCTAAGCCTTCATAGAAGCATGTGCTTTTACTACTGGTACTTGATGCCACCATCTTGTGCGGAACCTAGCGTGAAAATGCTTCCTTTCTCTTCTAGTCACCTTTCACATCCCAGCTGTTCAGCAAGCGCTCCGAACATCTGCCCTCCCAATGCCCATGCTGACATACTGCCCGTAGGTTGTGCTCTGCGTCAAGTGCTGGTCCCCCACACTCTGCATTTCATATCCTGCGTGCTCAACTTCTGATTGCACTACAGTAAAAAAAGGGTTCCTTAACACAGAATCATAGAACAGTTTGGGTTGCAAGGCACCTTTAAAGGTCATCTAGTGGGTGGGTGGATGGATATGCGTTTATTTAATATCTTTTTTTGGTGCCTAAATGGTGCACATCCCGTGTTTGGATAACTATTAAAAACTGGAGTAAATTTGTTAAATTTACATTTTCGTAAATCAAACTCAACATGATTTTTTTAAAACTAAGATTCTTCAAAACTTTTTTATATCAACAAGTGCTTGAAATTTTTACATTATCAATGTTAAGATGGCAAAGGCTTTTTAAACACACACATAAATTTTAATACTTTTTTAATTTTAAAACTGTTGGCAATGCCATTTTAAAATTTGACTTATAGAACGATAATAACCAAAGTGCAAGCAAGTACCGTGATGTACACATCACAGAACAAAAACACCCCCACCCAAGTGCCCGAAACTCATGTCAAAATAGCATTAATGATGCAGTAAACTTTGATTCCCTCTGGGCAGAGTACCAAATGGTATTTTAAAAACAGAGAGAAGCACTACGGAGTCTTTGAGAAGCACTACCTTTTCTTTTATACAGCTGTAAGGACCTGCGCCCTTCCAGCCTTGTATGGCAACACCTTGGTGAAGTCCTACCAATGACTCGGCCATCTGATTTTAGCCTTCAGAAACAGGTACTTTCTTTGTTGTGTGTCACATGGATCATCTAAATACTGTTCTGCAAGTGCAAAAGCAACCTCTAGCCTGCATCACCAGGTTACCCTTTCAGATCTGCCGTGGCTGACATCTTTGCCTCTTGAGTTTCATCCCTCTCTTTCAGATCATCCTGCACAAGGCAAGTTCTGCAGCTGTTGCTAGAAAATATTCTCTCGACGGTTCTAGCATGTTTCTTTAACCTAGAACCCACAGTATAGAATAGGGAGCTGTTGAAGGAAAAATCCTTTCTGAAACAGCTTCTCAGTCTACCTTTGCCTTCTAATTCCTTCCTAGATCCCCTAGGCACACCTGTAACTGAAAAAGGAAAGATGTACGTGGAGCTGTAGATTAGTGCTGCTGCTCTACTACCAGAACTACTCTGTATCATGGCTGTGGTCTTACAAATGGATCCATATAAGGATGATTTTGGCAGTTATCGCCACCTACTAGCACACAGGCATTACGAGCTGTTGTATCTGTTATTTCTGTCTATTCCACATTTTCAAGAGTGTTAACTATCCCCCTCAGAATACGGCCAGTTGCATAGTAACACGATCACGAGAATGGATTTTGATCACTGGATGTGTAACACGTAAAACTCGGGTATCTTTTGTTCAATATGCCACCAGTGAAACAAACACCCAAAGAACAAGTTTTCCCACAAAGTGATAAAGGGTACAGACGGTTTTTCACCCCTACGTGTTCAGCATTTTCTCGCTGCTGAATGCTGCATCGAATGGATTCTTCACACCTGAGAGTAATGGCTTGTACTTAAGCAAGTGCCAACTATATAAATACATTTTGCTGCATTTACTTTGAAACAGCTCAGAACACTGAAAGGTATCTCATTTTTTATGTAGACAAGCTTTTATTCTATCTCCATATGAAAAATCTAGATGATTTATATTCTGCTGTCATTAACAACGATGTATCTCCATGTAAAATCTAGCTGTTTCCACATTCAGTCAAAGCAAAATCCAGATAATAAGTTTTACCAACTCCACGCCTTTATCACAAATGACTTTTGCACTAGTTAGACCTTTCTAGTTTTATTTATCTGTCTTTTGCTTTGGACTTCTGCACATGTCTGTATTTTTTTGACTGTTTCTTACTAGACATAGAAAGAATATTATTGTCCATACATTTATGAATAAATTTGTAATTTAGAAACTGACGTTTTAAGAGATGTTTGGTTCATACTGTCAGTCTCTGTTTCGTGCCTTCTTCCCTTATTACTCACATTTGCTGACAAATAGGAAAACATATGTACCCGAATTTATGCAAACACAAGCAAAACCTATGCAGAACAATGTTACCAAAGATTTCCATCTTACACAGTACACTCATTAGTTTTTCATCCTTAACCCGGCTTCTAGGGACAATATTAATTCATTTTATCTTCTTAAAACTTGCTTTAAAAATAGGAAATATCGAGATGGTTGTGATACAGTAGTCCATGAGAACCTTCTACCCCAAAGTTCCGTTCCGTGAACTATAACTAATTTATTTAACAATTTTCAGCCACACAGAATCATACAGATTTGTGGATGGATAAGCTGTGATTTATGAGTTTTTGCAGCTGGGATGTAATTGTCATGATTTCCACCAACATTATTCAGCCACTCTCCCAAATTTTAAAGGTATCTGCATTATCTGTGGAATACTGTCAGCACGGATGGAAATAGTTGTCTCCTATCACTGGATGTGTCTTCTCAACTACTCTTCCAGATTCTTTGTAGAGTTAATGGAAATAAACAGCTACCGAGAATGCCTGGTTTCTGATGGGACAAATCGCTCTCTAGATTCCCTGCAGTGGCCTGAAATTTCATATATGTTGATTTCAACAAAGGCCAGGAAGGATCTGAACTATTGAAATAGGCTTCTGATTTGTTAGCATAGTATCCAAAGAACAGCAATATTTTGATTTTTTTTAAGTTCAAGTTTTTATGTGGTTATATTTACCAATCATATCATTAATGAAAAGAACACTCCTCAAAGTTAAAAAAAAAAAAAAAGGGGGGCCACATTGTTCACAATGTAATATTTCACTGCAGCAATTTTTTTCTATCATGAAAAGTGCACACATTATTCTTCAGGACAACAGAGCACACTTTCAAATCCTATTAAAACTTTTTTAGGCCAGAGGAATATGTGATAGAATATATATGTTTCTATTATTTTAAGAAATACTTTTACATTAATATGCATCACATTACCTGGGACTGCTTCTTGGTAATTGCTGTAGAAGACACTGGTTTGTATCAAAAATAGCTAATAAGTTTGTTTACAAGTTGTGATAGATACTTTATTTAGCTCATTATATGGGGAAGTGCTTTTTGCATTGTTGTGTTGCTTGGAAGGCTGGATGGGATGAGGTCCTACATCAAATCTCCACACGGACACTTGAGAAAGATTTTGTGCTGTACTAATATTTTTTTAGATTAACACTAAGAGAACTAAGCTGGGATTGTGTCAAAAAAAGATGATTGTGTTGTGATGAAAAGTGCACTTAATACTTGGGAATAGTAATTGTGGTTATTACCAGTGCAAAATAAGAGTAGGGCTTCAGCAATTATTAGCCTTTTTTTTTCAGATTTTTGAATGTTTTAAAAGCTGTGGTATGTAAGTTTATACTGCTGTAGCCTAGCAACTTCAACTATTTTTTAAAAACAGTTTAAAATAACATTTCTTAACATCTTAATGAAACCTCACATAGCTTTCATTTCCCCCCTTTTGTTCAGGTATCGAGATTAAAAAGTTAAATAACTAACAGAAACAGCCATTATATTATTAGCTGAAGCAATAAGATGTGTTGTCTTGATTACGAGTAACCTCTCCAGTTTGCATAGAAAGCAGCAGAAGAAATAAAGAATCATGATCGCTTCTAAAATCATTAATATTTTGTTCCACATTTTTAATAAACCCACATAATTAAATTCCATCATATAGTCAACTCCCAGACAGTAAGTCATTACTTAGCAACATCTTGCTCCTGAAACACACTGAAGTCCTGCTCCATATTACTGATCATCGTTTTAACCTGTGGAAACAACAAAAGTCAGAAAATTCAGGTTCTTAAACGTGTGCATTTACACAGCCAGACGGTGCATACTAGATAGTTCTGTGCTGTCCTTTCACTTTCGCTAATTCTCCCATCGCAAAGAGCGGCTGGGGAATGTAGCTCTAATTACAGGCTGGAACGAGCACGGTGAATACTGCTCAGCTCAGTGCCAGCAGCTCTCACACTTGGTGCAGCCCTGAGATCCTAGGGGTGGTGCTAGCTTGAGGATAGCCCCGGATTTCCATTAGGAGTTTGGTTTGGATCATTCACTGTTGTGTCATATCAATGATTTGCCAAGACACTCTAAAATAGGTAAACCTAAGGAGTTTGTCATCGATCTGGGGCTGCTTTCACCAGCCATTTCGCATACCTTCACACACCCTAACCAACACATACCCAGGCTGTAACTGCTCTCAGATGCAATTTTGGACTCCTATTGACTGCCGAGTCCCTTAGCAGATGCGGTGCTAAGACACTCCAGCACCTCAGCAGAAAGATGAGAAAAAGACTGGTGCTGAGACCAGCCTGGTTCTGTAGGTCCAGCAGGACACAAGGACATGGGGCAAGCCTGGCTGCATGCAAGAACAGGAACCAGCCACGTTACGGGTGACAGGGTGGCGTGAAAGAGCCCTAATTCCTCGTGTGGTTGAGCAGCGAGGCTCTCAAGAGTGCGGGTACCAGTACACACCGAGATGTGTAGACACTGCCATGGCTCCACAGCGACCAGGTACCTGAGGTGACACTGCCACTCTGCACAGAAACTGGGCACCTGGGATGACACTGCCACTCTCCACAGGGACCAGGCATCTGAGATGCCACCGTCACTCTGCACGGGGGACCGGCACCTGGTGACAGAGGCACCAGAGCAGCCTTGGCTGTGCCGAACACCTGAGGAGACCGGGGCACCCGCTGCGTCCCCCGGTCCCGCCCAGACCC
>NW_010391225.1:2505-2838 GCF_000710305.1 Buceros rhinoceros silvestris | reverse complement strand
AAAGGAGGTTGTAGCAAGGTGGGGGCCACTCTGTTCTCCCAAGTAACAAGCGACAGCATGAGAGGAAATGGACTCAAGTTGCACCAGGGGAAAAATTTAGGAAAAATTTCTTTCCCAAAAGGGTCGTGAAGCACTGGAACAGGGTCCCCAGGGAAGCGGTGGAGTCCCCATCCCTGGAGGTATTTTAAAAGCCTATAGATGTGGCGCTGAGGGACATGTTTTTGTGGTATCGTGGCACTGCTGGGTTAATGGTTGGACTTGATGATCTTAAAGTTCTCTTCCAAACAAAACAAACAGTTCCGTGATTCTGTGATGGCTATGAGCAAGGGTGGG
>NW_010391225.1:0-2307 GCF_000710305.1 Buceros rhinoceros silvestris | reverse complement strand
AAGCCTAACTAAACAAAAGAAAATGTGTAAAACCAGGTAGTGCTCCCACAAAGCTCTTTGCCAGCTATAGAGCCTTCTCATACTTCATACGAAATATAAACAAGAGCCTACTGTATTTTGGTCCTTTCTGCTCATGAAAGATCCCATTCTGTAAAGAGATACCTGTTTTTCTGTTCTGATTTCATACAAGTGTAGGCAAGTATAACCTCTTCAGTTTCAATGAAGCTAGTCCTAACTTACACTAAGAATGAGATCTGAACCAGGCCCAGCAATTTGTGATAGCATGTTCAGACAGAACTGTAAATTCTCATAAATTCATCTGAAGGAAATAAACCTCCCCCACTTTTACCCTGTTCTCAATACCTGGCAATTTTGAGTGTCAGTCATGGCAGCTCTCAGTTAGAAACATTTCTGTATAGTATGACCTTCCAAGTCCTGTAATCTGTGTTAATATAGATTAATACACAAGAGATACAATCCGTTAAGGATTCGAGGAGTTATTATTACCTCGGTCCCTCGACCCTTAACATGTATTCAGAAACGAAGCTCACCAGGAGATCATGTGTCTTCACCATACATTTGCTCAGGCTGAGCTGTCCACATGAAGAAGAGCATCAAGGAATTTTGTTACATTAGGCTACAGCTCCCTCAAAGACCAGCCTTTTCAACTAGAGTAATAGAGGGATTTGAAGAATATTTTGAAGCAAAGTTACAGGTTTCAGAGATAGGAGATCTAGCTAAATATGGTGAGCTGTACAGACTCATCTCAGTAACTGTTCTTGTAAAACACATTCTTAACAATTCTGCTGAGTATTAACATCCTTACTGAGTGAAAACAGACTTGTCCTCAATTAATTTTCAAATCAAGAGATGAAGTAAAAAAGTGAGGAAGTTCTCAGTATGAAAATTAGAGCTTTTGAAGTGTCCAAGTTTTCAGTAGAAGCAAGGTAGTACAATTGTAAATACCTGTAGGAACTCATTTAGAATTGCAGAGAGACCAAAAATCACCATTCTCAAGACAAATTCCCTGTGTATATGCTCGGAAAATACAGAAAATGGAAATGTGGATCTTAGCAGTAAAGAACTAAACACTAATCAATGCGCTTAAGAAATAAAGAGCAGATATATAATTTTGAGTCCGTACTTCTCAAAGATTTTATTCTACTTCCTCAGGTCCTCATGGTATTAGGCAGTACCCTTTTCTTTGGAAAATAATGTGGGATTGGAAAATATGCACCTAAATGTGCCAGAAGTTTTTCTTTATTTTCTATTTGATACCAATTGATATTATTGATAAAGTTTAGAACTCACTGTTCAATGTCCTTTGAGTAGAAAGGTGGCCTACAAAAGTAATGAAAACATGAACCTCTTTGTATACTTCCAAAGTCCTTTCCCCCTCAGTGAAAAAGCACCCAGACATAAGCAAGCCCACAGATTTAAAACTGAGGCTCCCATAAGAACAGTTAAAGTTTCCCCTCAAATATAGCAAAAGCTGGCACGATCGTTAGAATCCATTTCCATTACTTTGGCAAGAAGAGGAAGAGGAGGCTTTCTCCTTTACCCAGGTGTTTTTATTTCAGTTGCTACCAGCAAACCTTTAGTCAGACACATTGTAAGTGATGTGAAGGGAAAGCTCAAACTCTTTCTGCCTATTCATTTCCTATATTTTAAACTACGTAATCACAGAGATAGTAGTACTGCTCGCTTTATTGCGAGAGCAACTGCTCACTGATTTTCACTCAGTTGATGAACCTAAATTCAGTTTTCTGCTCCACTGCAGACTGTGCAAGACTTTTGAAACCCCCTTCATCCCTGTTTCTCAGATCCCTTTCAGTGAAATGGGAATAATGCCATCTCACTATATGAAAGGGTATTTTTAAGACTAAAATCTTGAAAACAGCAAGTTGTCGATGTGTTACAGGAAAGGGAACCAAATAAATGAAATGGCTGGATTACTCTGTAATCAATCATAGCTATGCTGTCCTATCACAGCACTGCTGAGGTGCTGACCAACACCGCTTGATGCGGACAGTGCCTGTACCTGTCATTAAATGGGAAACGAATTCCTGTACATTGTAATGCATTGTGCCACTCGTGTAGCTCGTTTGCTGTCGTCATCACTCAACAAGCAGGTACATCAGCTGATAGAAGAAATGCCAACATGAGAATAGTAAGTTCATCGGTTAAAAAAGTTATGATTTCTCTATAAATAGAGTTGGTACAAATCACCAGTCTGCAAAATGCACCTGGGAGTATTAGTCACTGACCTACAAACGCTTCTGTTACGAAAATACCCCGCAGACACTT
>NW_010391224.1:36521-54754 GCF_000710305.1 Buceros rhinoceros silvestris | reverse complement strand
GGGGGTGGGGTGGGGTGGGGTGGGGGGAGATGTCGCAGTTTGTCCAAGACTGGCAAACAGTGGCTGAAGCAGAACTGAGGGGAAGTCCCAAGCTCATGAAAGAAGAAGAGATTCTACTTAAAAGCACTCCTGGTTTACATATTTAGGAGTTAGGGCAGTAGACTCTTGAGGCTCTGGACTTCCAAATCCCATTCAGCGATCTGTCTGGGATCCTTGTGTGATCTCAGATGAGTGAGTCATTCTAGGCCTCACATCTCTAAAATGAGAATATTAGTGATTCCCTAGTCTGGAGGTCTGAGGAGGTTAAATTCAGGTAGGAAAGAGAAAGAACATATACCGGTGTCTTTCTGAAGATGAAGACAGAATATCACATCTCTAAAATGAGAATATTAGTGATTCCCTAGTCTGGAGGTCTGAGGAGGTTAAATTCAGGTAGGAAAGAGAAAGAACATATACCGGTGTCTTTCTGAAGATGAAGACAGAATATAAGAATATAGGCTTGGTGGGCTGTTTGCTCCAGAAAAGTCCTTGCGTTCTCCATAGGAGGTTGGAGGTTTTAGACTGAACTGGCCAGAACCTGGCATGTTCCAAGGACTGAAAAGCAGAAGGTTCCTTCGTCCTCTTACTGCCTCCACTGTGTTGGTCTGCATCTCAGTTTCCATCTCCCTTTAGGAACCGCAGATCCTGTAGAGGGAAATGATGCAATTAAGGTAAAATGCTCCTTATGTAAAGAGTAGTTTGCAAAATACCATATTTATATAGAGGTAATATAACTAATAGAAATTCTAATAATTCATAATTAACAGAAAACATTATGTTCTCTGCATAATAAATATTTTAAAATAGGGAATGTATTTCCATAGTACTGAATATTTGATTTTGCAAAAAGATAGAATGCTATGCAAGGATTTGAAGCTTACTTCAAAATAATATTCATTAATTCTGCTCTATGTAAGTATTCAAATATCATCAGTGTGCTTTTTGGAGGTGTTATGTATTCTTTTAATTTCTTCGCTCAGTGTTTTCAGTGTTAAGACAATAAGAAAAGCCAAAATGTAAATATCCCAATTAAGATATCTGTTTTTTATTTCCTTACTGATGCACATGAATAAAAACTGTATGAACAGAAAAAAAGTGACAGGAAAGGAGGAAATAACCCTGAATAGATAGAGCAATGTACTGCAGCACACACAAGGTTTCTCACTGTAACTTTAACAAGGTTTATTAGGTTTCTGATTTGTGCTGAGGCTGAGGTTATGACCAAACCTGACTCCTTGTTTTTGCCATGGACCAACACTGTTCAGTCTGCCCATGTAATTATCCAGCTTTTTCTGTCCGACTCATCCTTGTAGCAGCTCAGCTCCTGAGAACCCCTGAGCTACCTGGAGTGCAATGTCTTGCTCTTTTGGTCTCACCTGCTTGCACAGAGGATTTCCTGAGCATGGTCAACATGTCAGAGACCACCTGTCATCCTGACACACTTGTAACACAGGCAGACAAGAGGCAAAATAATCAACCTGCTTGGAGGTTATACCTGTGCTGAGCCCAAGGACACTACTTGGAGCGTGTAAGTGTCCAGGGGTCCCACTGGTTTGAAACTGAATGTACATGGATGGGTGCCAAGAGTTTGATGGTTTGCAGAACTGCACTTTTTCATTCTTGAAGAACCCGCAGGAAAGCACTGTCTGGTGCTGCAGAGCCTTCAACTTACCCTGTGCTGGCTTTGGAGTTTGAATTGCTCATTGACTCAGAGGGACATTGCAAATCCAGATTAAAAAAACCACCAAGGGTTGCTCCATTTTATCTTGCAATTTCCTGTCACTAACAGCAGTTAATGATAGAATAATTTGTTGCTATGTTAGAGCTCTGTAAGTTCTCTTAATCTAGTTTAGCCCATAGGTAGTTCATGGGAAAGGAACATGAAATTTTCCAATAACTCTCTCTTTTCTCTTTTGTAAAGAATGTTGAAACTGGTTCTGTACTTGAAAGCAGTTAGTTCTGAGACCGTTAAGAATAACTTGCTGATACCCTAGAATCCTCTTAATTGCTATCCTGATCAATGGCATGCCTGCTTAACTGGGATGATTGGCAGGCAAGTAATCCTGTACAATATGTTTCAATTACTCTAAACAATATATTAACAGCCTACCTGTGTTTAAATGGCACATCTCCTGTTGTCTTCTGCCACTGCTTATTCCATAAGCACTATAAAGAGAGAGCTCGAAGCTTGAGAGGAGACATGTCCTACTTAGGCAGCCCATTGCTTTCTTCCTGTTGTTCTCCCACTTCTACATCGCCCAACTTTATCCCAAATATTTAACACAAAACTGTTGTGTGTACACTTAAACACAGTTCATGAACTACAGCGGAGTATTTCCCAGCACTGTGCGTTCCCCCGGTCTCCGATACCTGAAAGAATCGCTTGGTTGGTTTCTGTTTGCATTAGGTTACTTGTGCTAACCGGAGTGTGCCATTACATGGAGCATATTCCTATGGCAGCTTCACACTTTGTTTCCTAATGATTTAAAAATGTGTCATTGGACAAGCCTGTGCTCTTACTATTAGAAAAGAATACTAATAAGGTGTATTAATGTTCTCTTGTTGTTAGGGGAGCTCATTTAAAAAATGTCAGTGTTTTAATGATGAATGAGATAGTTGTCTAGAAAAAAGTAAAAATGCATTACATTTTAATTAGGTTTAATTAGAAGATTAATAGATTTTAAGGACAGAAGGACTTACTGTGATCTTCAGGGCTAGCTCCATAGAACGAGGTCACATAAACCAAAATAGATCCAGCCTCTGATGTACATCAGTGTGCATTCAGCACATATGTACCACTTACTGGTCATGTAGTCCCAGTCTTCTGTCAGGAGAGAGGATGTAATTTTCACCTCTTAAGTAAGACAAGTAAGATGGTGTCTTAAAATAACCTAGACTAAAAAGATCCATAGACTAAAAAGGGAATCAAGAGTGACTAGATCAGTATGGTGGATGTCAAAATATGGATTAGATTAATCCCACTAGATCGCATATGTCCCACAAAATAGTGAAATTGGGAATCTTTCAATAGCCACTGCCCCATCTTGGGCGTGTCTGATCTTACAAAGTATTTTGTCCCTGTGACTCTCCAAGTTGCAGTTCTTACTGGTGAACAGGGCCGGGAGTGTTTGATTAAGCATTTCCAAACTGAGACAGTGAAAAGAGTTCATTGAGGGAAAGCATGCTGATTGCATGCAGGCCCCATACCTGACTACAGGTCCTTCAGGGAGAAGCTGAACGAGCCAGCAGTGTGGGAGTGCATGCTGGTAGCTCCTCTGCTTGGGTAAACAGTAATTGGGGTTAAAAGGAGCACTATGAAACTTTCATACTCCACAGGTGAGACAGAGCTCCTCAACTCTTAGCTTTTGCCTAAGCTGTGTGCTCCTAAATCTCTTGTTGGCCACCACCTTGCAGTCCACCCAACATGTGCTAATAGGACTTGGTCCTTCATAGAATCTTAAAATCATAGAATGTTTTGGGTTGGAAGGGACCTTTAAAGGTCATCTAGTCCAACACCCCCTGCAATGAGCAGGGATGTCTTCAGCTAGATCAGGTTGCCCAGAGCTTCATCCTGCCTGATGTTGAATGTTTCCAGGGATTGGGCATCTACCACCTCTTTGAGCAACTGTTCCAGTGTTTCACCACTCTCATTGTAAAAAATATACGTAGTTCATCAGGAAGCCCATATGGCTGTTGTCTTTTTAACTTACCAAAGAAAGGGAGCTGTTTTCCATACAAATGCATATTGAATAGGAACACTTCCAAATATTTTAATAGTGTCTCACAGCCTCACAGGGTACATGAAAGACAATGGGCGGGTACAATTAATAATGATTGGTTGCCATTACTGTGATAAATAACTTTAAATAGCTCTTTAGAGCAATGTTTAGGGCTTCCTTTCTTTTTTTTTTTTTTTTTTTTTTGTCAGTAGGGAAACCGAAGTCAGTTGCTTTCTCAGTTTGGGTTCACCCAAAACCCACTGTCCAAAAGACTGCCCTAACCCCAAGACTATTGTAAAAAAGGTCACTGTGCAACTGGTACCTGAAATTTCATCCCTGCTTTTCTTGTTCCCCGGTGCTACAAATCCTGAACCACGCAATAGCTGAGCTTGTGCAAGACAGGAAAGGTGCCCTTTCTATTTCCCTTGTCATCCAGCCAGCTCAGCAGAGCAGCCAGTCTCTGGCTTTCCCCGTTCTTAAGCATTCTCAGGAAGGACAGCATCCGTGTCACATCCTTCTTCTTAGCATTGTCCGGTTGCTTGCTTTAAATATATGATCAGTGTATGGATTTTTTGGACTGCCTATGTGAAGTGTGTATTTCTTCCCATGACTGGTGTTCGTATTCAACCTGGCAGAAGGAAGCCACATCAGATTTAGCATTTTCAGATCCTAATACAGAAGTCCTCATGTCTTCCTGTTTTTTAGTCACATCCTTAGTCTAGTATTCCATCACGATTCTTGATAAACTTGTAGCTAAATCATCTGTGCCATACTTCCAGGTTTTGCTTACCTAAATCTGTCTTTGCTGTACAGCAATGAATTTGACAGAGCATTTTGGCTCCGTTAAATTCTTCTTTTAGAAATCTTCATCCCCTGTGAGTATCTGCTGATATATTTTGTAAGCACATAAAGAAATGATCTGGTGACTACTTAGCTTTTCTTTGATAAGTAATAGACCACATCCCTTACACCTTCATCTTTGTAGTAACATACAATAAATCTGGTGTGTATTGCTAATAAATACACTTCTGAAAATTTGCAAATAGAAAAAAAAGTCAATCCTTTATTACAGATGTTCCTTTCTGTGCATGATTTCATGCATTTGTTTCTATTTATCCTCTTACTGATGCATTTCTTGACATGTGTTGTAGTGTAGTTTGTGATGAATGGGCAAAAGAATTGTTTTCACAGCACTTATATACAAGTAAAATCACCTCTTTTATGTTATATATTAAACCTCTGGCGAATTGTAGAGACAGACTAAGATTTCTATCTTTGCAACACAGCTTCGCAGCCTGCAGTCTTATTATTGTCTTTATATGTATAATCACTACCCCAGGGACAGCATTCTTTCCAAGTAACAGTGTGTAGTTGCTGAATTTGTATTTTTAAAGAAATCTTTCTTTTCCTCACGGTTACTCCAGAAAACAAAGAGAAAAGGACACGTGTTTTCTCAGATGTTTGTTTGGTGACAAGAGCAGAAGACCGAGTAGCTTGGAGTATTAATGTGCTTTTTCAGGGGAACAGAGGAGAAAAAGGATTAGTAATATACAAGGAGTCAAAAATACAGAAGAAAGTTGTGTAGATGTGTAGAAGACAGTACAAAAGGAACAGGGAGGAAGACGTGTCTGCAATGACACTGCAGTAGATGACAGGAGTAAATGGTGGCTTGCTTGGGGAAAGCATCAGGGCACAGCAAGGGCTGGGGAGCTGCTGGGGCTCCTCGGGGTGCCAGGGCAGGGCCTGACAGCCAGGGCCCGTCCCACCTGCCCTGGTCAGGACCAAGGCATCCAGGGAACACCAGGGGCAGCCACAGCCCTGAGCATTGAGCTTTTCTCTGGGGATGGAGACAGGGCAAGACTGAGACAGGACAGACCATTCTCTGGGGTATACATGCTGTATCCATGGGAGAGGCAGCGGAGTAAAGTAATCCGTGTGCTAAAATGAGTTTGTCTTTGCCTGTCCATCCTGGTGAACACAACAGCAGAAGAGGTGCAGCATGGCCATCAGCCAAAACCAGTGCTACACCAGGAGATTCACTGCAGAGGACTGCAGATCCCTGCTCCCGAGGTGGACACGGACCACTGTTGGGACAGAGGGTGCCAAGACAAACTTCCATGCAGTGGAGGAAAAGGATGATCAAGTACAAAATCTTTGGATTCATCTTTCCCCCCTGTGGTGTTACGGTCACAAAAAAAGCCATTTCTTTTGCTTGAACTCTTCTCCATATGAATAGCACTACACTGTGTGGGATGGGTATATAAAATAAGTGTAAACCACCAGGATTACAATTTATGTGCAGCAGAAGATGCTTCTAGTAGGAAAGACAAGTGAAGGTGTGTGGGGAGAAGGAATGGGGGCCCGTGGACTCCTTGCACGCATATGTGTATGCGGTGTGTCTACCTAATGCACAAGGGTGGGCAATCTTCAGCTATGTCTTTCAATACCCTTCCCTCTGAGGAATGGGATTGCGCTTCAGGTAGACTTTTGATGGCTGTCTTCATGAATATTGCTAATTTCATCATAATACAAAAAGTTTTAAATTTTAGTTTTTATACAGTATGAAATGAATGAACAGTGCATCAGAAACATCTGTCAGGTTATAGAATAAAGGCTTAATTAGCATTTTTGTGTGGTGTGGAATAATTCATGCTGGGACATCAAAATCTGACTTCTCAAATGCATGAGAAAAACATATTTTCTGGTCTTTATTGTTGCTCTCAATAGACTGGTTCAGGCTGGGGGAGGGAGAAAACAGGGTTGTACCATGTTAGCACCAATGAAAATCTGCAGGTTGCAGTGCAGCGGTATGAGCATCTTCAAATCACTTTACAAATAGGAATTAATACATTGCTGTTGCACAGGGATTCTGTGGCCAGGATAATGCTGCAGACCTATCAAGAGTTCAACGGTGTGTGATTTTCAAAAGCCCTTAAATAACTTCGTAGTACAAATTCATTTCAGTGACACTTAGATTCTCTTGCCTAAACCCTATTTTGAGTTGCAGTGTATGTTGTCACTGAAATAAAGATAGCAGCAAAAAGGGGAGAGATGAGGAAAGACCTCTCTGAATGATCTAAGTTCTGGAAAATCTGTCTCGCTATCGCATTGCAATTTCCACGCATTTCAGTTATTATGGAGTTGTATGTACGGCTGTAAAGAAAGTTGCTGCCTGTACAGTCTAGCAAATGAGGGATATTTCCAAAGACAATAATTGAAAGGAACAGCTCTCAGTAGGAGGAGGATCTTGAGCAATTCAGAATGAAGTCAAGGTAGGTATTTATTCTAGTCTGCTTTTAGCTCTTTCAGGTGTCTCGTTTAGACACTTCGACTCAGTACGCTAGAGCTGACCACCTGCTTCTTTTCATTGACTAGGCGGGGAACTTGAGTCCTTTACTTTGATCAGTTGAATAATTCCTAAGCTAGATACCTAACATAAGCATGCATCTATGGTTAAAACCTGTAAAGCCAGGCAGTATGTTTTTGCCAACGAGGCTATGTTACAAAATTGGAACAAGTAGCTGGAAATCCTAATGAAGTTTGGATACTTTGAAAAAAACCTCTGCCAGAAATTGTTAACTTTGTAAAGGAATCCCTGATTGAAATCCTATGGGCTTTTGTCATGGAGTAGTTGTATTGGAAGAACGGAATGGTCCCTTCAGCCTTAAAATAAATATGAAAATCATTGTGAGCTGCTCTCAAGTCTCTTAATGTTGATTGAACTGTGCATCCTGGGCTATAGGATCTAAGAAGCAGAATGCAACATATTCATAGTGTGTCTTGGCTCCATTGTGGCAGAGAAGAAAATATAAATAATCAAGAATTTATTAACCACTTGTCTCAGTTTTATTCTTCCTCCCCTTTTATGCTGTAGACACATAATGTTTTAATTGACTCAATTGTAAGTATGATGGGAAGAGTTAATAGGATTTATATGCTTTGTGTATACATCATGAGTTCTAGATAAATTGAATAATAAAAAGAATAATAGAAAAACAGTAATTGAAAAAACTATAAACTCCATTAATGTGTGCCCTTCCTTTCCTAATTTGCAATAATATAGTGGATAAATCAATCAAGGATACTACAATAATAGGTGACTTAAAAAGTTCTCTTCTAACGGTATTTACTGCAATTTTATTCTGCTTCCACACGCTGAGTGAAGGAAGGTTGGAGTCAGTCAGTTACCGTTCTGCGCTACATCAGACTGATTTTGAGTGGAGCCATATTAGTGTGATTGTGAGTAGAATTTGGCCCTGGGCTCTCACTTACCATGTGAGGAAGGAGAAGGGAGAGAGACTCTCTCCAGATTTGCCTGTAGTTCCCTAATTTGAGACTTGCGCAGAATGAAACCCTGAACCTCTGTATCAAGGGCTGCTGCATACATAATGCATAAGCTATTAAGTGTTATGAGGAGTGCTCTGCTTGTTGGATAGCTGCAGAGTAACATGGCTAACAGATGTTGTGCTTCTAAAGCAGCTGAAGTCCTGAGTGTGCTTTTATCTTCTGATCCGCAGCGTACTGTGGCTCCCTCGCTAGTGCGTACACAAGGCAGACAGATTAGCGTTAATTAGAGAGAGGCTTTGCTAATTTTTCATTGCCAGTTTCAATTTTGGGGAATGTAAATGTTTCTCTCCTTTACAGTTTCAAATACGAGCATTTTCAGTACTCATAATCAGTGATGTTTATGCTTAAATTGGCTGGTGCAGGTCTGGAAGTCAAGTATCAAAGTCCCAAAGTGGACAAAGGCTACTGGAGAGGGCAGGGCCAGGCGTGATGTTGGCTGCAGGACACGGATCCTAAGAGGAAAGCCAGAGTAACCAAGGAGCCATGCCATTTTGCGGTATGCCTTCATGAGGAGAAGCATTAGTTGATTATTCCTTCTAGGACATTACTGAGCTTTAATAAAGCATTTTGCATTTCTGCTTGTAATGAGCAAGGAAGGGGAGCTCTCTCCGCCTTCTGACCCCCCTCCCTCAAGCACCAATGCAAAGGGAGACTTTATTGCTTCATTAGCAGCGTGATCACACTTCACAGTGGGTATTAAAGTATTGGCTTACTGGGTTGTTTAGGGAATGACTCTTCACCCTCCTCCCACCGCCACCACACCCCCACTTTGCTTTTGCTATTTACCCATCATGATTAAAATATCTCTGATTCTCTTTCTGTAGCAATAGGACACTGGCAACAGAACAAATATTTTTAGGTTGACAGTATGTTATAAAATTGTAATGTGGGTAGGGTAAATCGAGATCAAAGGAAAACTAAATTCCACTCATTCTTCAGATTCCCTGGCAGACTGAGACATCTTTTGCAGTTCATTAATCTTTTAACGTGGGCATAGAGGTCCTTCCCAGACAAGGGGAGTAAGGTCCCAGATCTTGAAGGCTGTGCTCTCTGTTACAGTCATACCTGGTTTTTCCTCCCCACAATTCTGTATTTCTTGTGGGAATATGGCAGGGCTTCTGCAGTGCCTGCATTTACCTACCCCCCTTCTTAATTAACCCTGTATAACGGTATTTATCAAATGGCATAGCTTCACTTTGTCTAATGTTTTCCTGAATGTATCAGTGATAGAAAAGAACTTTTGCTTTTGTAAAGCAGTAATTATGGTAGACCTGTGAGCATTTTTTCTATCATTAATTTCAATTATGTCCTGTTAGATTTCTGCAGCAGCTGCCCAGGGGTGAGGCTCTGTAGGCCACCATATCTTGGCACTTCAAATTGTGGTTATGCTTAGAAAAGTGAGTTCTTATTCAGCCTGTCTACAGCCTGTGTGCTTTGAGTCATATTTGCTTACTTTTACTGACACAAACGCATTTTTATTACTGCTACCATCACAGTGCCAATATACCTCCAAGCTGCACAGTGACCTGTAATCCGCTCCATCTCATGTAGCCTCAACAACATTGTCAGCAGTACTTTAATTGTAGATGATATTTTGGCCCTGATGCTTGGAACGGACCCAGCTTGGCCTCCATCCACACAAAAAAAATTGCAACAGTGAATTTTTTTCTTTATATGTTGGGAGGCAATTCACTACTTGGTACTTGTTGGTTTTGTCACCAGTGCTCATCCTCTGATACTACCAGGGCAGCAGTCAGAGAAGCTAGGGTTCAAGACACCTCTTTGATGAACCTCAGGAATGTTCAGCAGATGCATAGCTCACTGTCTGAAGTGCCTTCAGAGGCAACATCCTTGTCGGACTTGCTGAGTTTGTATGAATACTCTGAGCCGCCTATCTGTTTCCCCGTTTTTTTCTCATGAACTTGTAAGACTGCTTTGTGCACAGAATTTTACTATCAAAAGATATGATGCTTTTTTTTTTTGCTCTGTAGCTGGTACTTGTTTTGGCTCCATAGTAATGAATGGCGTTATTTTTAGCGTTGTCAGGCTAATTTGACAGTGCTATTGCAGTTAAACAAATCAACACTTCAATTTGTCATTTCTATGGTCTCTTCGGGGAGGAGCTGTTCTGAAGGGTTCTAGAGTTAACAGTGGCAACAGGCGCCACTGGCATCAGCAGCAATAGTTCCTGGCTCCTTGCAGTTTTGAAATGGTGCAAGCATCAGTACTGGCACATTTTTCATGGTGTGAGAACACCTGCATTGCAACACTCATGCCAGGATGCATTCTTGATATGGATGAAGGAATCACCTGTGCACTACAGAACTTTTCTGCTACTAGTGTTTGTACTGAAGATGACTGCTATTCCTGTCTGCATTTCACCACTGGTAACACTATGGCTGCCTCTCGCTTTGCTTTTTAGGACTTCCTTTATACACCCAGGCCTCTACCCTAAGAAATAACTTGTGCCAAGGATAATTTGCTGGCCTTGAAGCCAAGGGATGCACATTGCTAAACTCTCTTGCCCCTCAAATCTTGAACACCTAATTCAAACTTTCTATGGGAAGCATGAGGCTGGAGACTAAGGTAACACCCAGAATGCCCAATGGCACGCAGGGCTGGAGCCCATGACCTGTCCTTGTTTTTTTAGCAGCATAAGTGTAGTACTTGAGGGCAAATAACTTGCTTGTCTTTAGTATCTTGGCTGTATATGGTATATATCAAGACAGCCCTTGCTCTGAACACTAAACAGAAAACTTTAGGGTCAACATGGCTGTTGCTGTGGTCTTTATTGTGTTCCTTCACTGAATCTTGATCATGCCTTGCCCATGTGTGTCCCCATTTCTTGTCCATGGTATGATGTCTTTTGGTTCAGTGCTTTTGGAAAGGTCCAAAAAATACTCCAAAACCTGTGTACACAAATAGAAAATGCAAGAACGAGTTTTCCCCTTCCTCTCTTCCTTTTCCACACCGAGGCTCTCTCCAAGAGGAGGGCATACAAAGCCCTCTGTATCCTCTTGGGAAATGCTGGAAGGATATCACGGGGCATGCTGGAGAGTCCTGGCCTGGCACTCACAGCATAGAGGGTGCTGAGTCCTGTCCTGTGTAGGTGGATGTGTAATTGAGATTACAGTGGGTGTCTGCTGCTTTGTCTGCTCCAGCGGGCAGATACAGGCAAAACAGCGGTGCTCAGGCTGCATTTGCCCACCATCCACTTCTTTAACTACAAAATTATGAAAGTTGGTGAGTTTGGGTCTGGCATGGTTGGCAATGGGACAGGAGATGAGCTGGGCCCGTGCTAAATGCTAAGAGGATCTGTGGGGTTCTGTAGGATACATATAGTCAAAACTTATATGATTATCATGCAGTCATAATTTTTGTTGTTTCTGGGGTTGGGAACACTTGGCCTTGATTTAGCTGGGCCCCAAGCTAATGCTTATCAATAATCAGAAAACTCTTTTACTATTTGTGTTTAGTTAAAAGGAAATGTCTTCACAGTTTGCCTCATGACCACATCCTTTATCATCACAGTTTTTTATTTTCTGGCAGTCAAAAACATTGAAGGTGAATACCTCTGAGTTCAGGCACTGGATGGGAAAACCAGCCCATTTTTAATGGCAATGGTTGGCATAGATACTCATAATTAATATTAGTTGAAGACTTATTAGATCAGGCCTCAGAATAACTTGAACATAAAGGATGCTGTCAGATTTTGGCAAACCAGAAAGTAAGTACCTGTTGAGGCAATGAAAACAAGTCCATATCAGCACATTTTCAGTCATAATGATTTTTGTTGGTTTTGTTTTGTTTTGTTTTTTGCATAACCTTCTTTTATGGATTTTCACTTTCTGACATTTTTTCTCACTGTGTGAATGATATTTTGGGATTAAGGCATTAACTCTAAGACAAAGCTTTCCAGTTTCTAAGTTACCACACTTCATGATGACTATACGTTAAGTTTCATATTATAGCTCTTCAATTTGCAGAGTCTCCTAACTAACAGGCAAGAAGACCACAGAGTTACCAGCAATACCTCCAGGTAGAAGGCTCTTTGGGCAATATACAGCTTTATTATTCCAAAGAGCTGTGATAGGAAGGTCAGGAAATGGAAGCTCTGTCCTCAGTGAAGCATTCTCGAGGCAAGAAGCCTTTCTCAAGATTTGCCTCTTGATTAACAACCATCTTAAGTCCTTTGCAGAAAACTATCCCTGATTCCCCAGACAGAAAACTGTATTATCGAATCTGCTTTTTTCATTAATGTGAGATTCTCTTTTCGTAAACTGCAGTAAACTGCAATCCAGTAACGCATTTGTACAGACAGACAGATTTATATTTTCCTTTTTCTTCCTTCCTTTTCAGCAGCCTGAAGGGCATGGATTTATTTTTTTTATTATAGAAAAAATTCATGGCAATCAGCTGGTTCTTGTAATCTTTTTGCCTTTGCCTGAGCTGTTCCTTGATTACTAACACATAATTTAATTTGTTTTTATTAATTATTTCTTTTTACTTGTGCTGTCAGGTTAGTTCTGAAATATTTCCATTGTAGGAGCTATTTAAACCTTCCTCCTTTAGATCCTTACCAGATAGTCAGGGCAATTTGATTAAAATGGGAGGCTGACTTTTGATTCATGTTGCTCTCTGTAAGATGAGGGAAGAAAGTTCAGGTCATCTTTGAACCACACATAATACTAGTCAAAAACCAGTATGATAATCCTGACTGCAGTGGTCTTCATCTCAGTAGGAACTTAGTTCTGTTTATCTATGTGTAATTTCTCTTCAAAATACAAATTAAATAGTGCAAAGGGGAAAATTACTGCTACTCACACAAAATGCAGAGACAATCATACTAAAGAATCTGTAGAGACATAAATCTTCTGCCAGTACAGCAGAAATGAAATGTGTCCATAGTTCTCATTAGGAAAAGAAAATGAACAGTGAGATAGATAGCAAAATGTGCAAAGGACATAGAGCTATTTAGACTGGAGAATTTCAGAGA
Organism: Buceros rhinoceros silvestris; assembly: GCF_000710305.1. Lineage (NCBI taxonomy): Eukaryota > Metazoa > Chordata > Aves > Bucerotiformes > Bucerotidae > Buceros > Buceros rhinoceros. The sequence continues at coordinate 41,653 of NW_010391224.1, read as the reverse complement.
GTACTTAAAAATTCTAGTTGGATGATCAGCACAGCAGCCAAGAAATTTTTGTCCTGAAAAATGCAGATTAAGGCATGGTCAAAGGTAAATTGCTTTTTTTCTAATGATAACCACTCATGAAGCAGAGCTGGACATCACTGGGAGTTCTGCATGCAGAAATAGTCAAAAGGCAAATAAAATACTTGCTTTCTTCCTGTCCCTGGAATTTGGACATTTTCCTCAAACTCTATTGAAGCTTCTGGGTTTTACATTCTTATAATATTGAAGTTATTTTAAAGGACAATCAGTTCCCGCAGGTAGTAACTACACTGAATTTTTTAAACTTCATTTACTGTCTTCAACACATGACCAAAGCAATGGTAATGGTCAGACATCTGAAAGGTGGCTGACTTCTGCCTCTGAATATTTATGTATTTGTAAAATATATTTCTTTGTTATTGTTTTCAGTTGTACATGGTCCTATGCAATCAAGACAAATTATAGTAATAATAAGTACAAGTCAGCTTTTTGGAATAATGTTAATATACTCAGGTATAGTACAATTCAGAAGAGAATTACTGTGATGCTGTTTCTCTTCAGTTTCTATTTGAGAAAGATCTGTTAGTTTACCAATATATGTTGAATGTCTGCCTTCACACAAAAGAGTAGGGGATTGTTGGGGATGTTTTAGTGTGGTATCAGATGCTGAGTTGTGGCTTTCTCAATCTTGGCTAGTAAAGACTTGTTTCCTGACATCTGAGCCAGCTGCCAAGTCCTGTCCAGCTGGGAGCTACCATCTCTCCTTTCTGCTCTGACTCAGGGGCATCTTGAAGAGGTCACTGCTGTTGAGGGACAGCCTCAGAGCGCTGCAGATTACGGCTTTCCCTGGCAGTGTCTGCATTTTCTCCATTACACCTGGCACAAACAATCAAATAGATGCAAACCAGAGAAGCAAAATAAATCAGACAGAAGCCTCAGAGGTAAATGAAGAACCTTTGTTTTCCATTTAAACCTGCTGGATGATGTAGTCTGTATGCCAGACCTTAGATCTCTTGAAAATGACTTATTCCCGGCATAATTTGCCACCTACATTAGACTGAATGAAAATCCATCAGCGAATGGCTTCCAGGTAGAAACTCTGCAACATTTGGATTTAGTTCCAAATTTCAAAGGTCATTTAGAGAAACCAGGTCAGGATTCAGAGACATTTCAAATGTCCCTGAAGTTCATATTTGCTCAGACCTAAGCCTACAAATCTGAACATGATCCTGCAGATTTAAAACAAGAACTTCTAGGTTTATGCAGCATCATTTATTCAAAACCTTGGTTACTTTTTCCTCTGGGGTATTATTTACCACTCACAAGGGCATGTAAAATAACTACTTAATAATTATGATCTGCTAAAGCCACTCATTATGCACTGAAAATGTGTGAGCGCAAATTCTCTAAATGATGTGGAAGTTGGACTGTTGGGAACATTCAGATTCTATGTTATCAAAGTGTAGGCTACTCTCTAGTACATTTGTCTGATACACAAGACAATTTCATCTCAACTTGGATGAGATACAGAAGCGTAGGCTCTGTGGAATATGAAGTGAGCTTGGTGGAGCAGAGGGAAATTCATGTTATGTTCAATGTGCCTAGTAAATAATGAGATATTAAATTATAATGTGTTCCAGGAGTTTTCAACTGTATTTTCTCTTTAATCATTTCATTACTCAGAGTCCTTTGTTTCTGACTTGTGTCTTTCATTAGAATTTTAAGACTTTAGTATGTACGTGGGGAGCTCTGTGAAGGTCCCTGTGGCACCTCCGCTGCATTAATTCCTTCAAATAGGAAGGAGATTTGTTCACAGTAGAATCACTTTTTGTTTCCTGAGCTACAGGTATCTGCTATGGGCATGAGCTCTTGGGCAAGCCTGTGAAGACAGGCTTCATTCACAGCAGCCACCACGTATAGCTGGATCTCGCTTGGACTGCATCTCACTTCCATGGCAGCATACTTTGAACGAGCAGATGTGAACCCTTTTTCAGCGAGACTTGCAGCAGAAGTGACGTAGTGTGACTGTAGGGGTGGAAGCAAAGGAAAGAACTCTTGTAGCCTTATGTGAGCAAGTGTTATCCTGTTCAGTGTTCCTGTCCCTTGGCATCACTCTGTGAGCGTTGGACAAGCAAGTAGGATTGGTGCTTTCAAACAGATGGGCCTGAGCACAGTCTGAGCCAAGGGAAACATGTATGTGAATCACTTGTGGGTGTTAAGGGCAGAATTCCTGTCTGATATTCTTGGAATTCCAGCAGGTGTAAGGGTCCCGACATTTAAACAGTGTAAAGCACTTGAGCCTCTGAAAAACCCGTGATAGATAGTTATATCCCTGTTAGTGGGAAGGGGAAAGAAGCTTCTGCAGGTAGGCTCACCAAGCAGCAGAGGAATTCGGGGTGTGCAGTCTCATTTGTTACCAATGTGAGTCAAAGAAGCCCTGGCATGTGAATTTGGGACCAGGAAGGCAAATAGATGTCTAATGCGTGGTCTTAATGAAACCCAAGAACAGACTTCTCAGGTATTTCCCTTTGATTACCAGGTGCTAAAGTGTCTGTTACAGGAAAGCAAAGCAAAGTGCTTTAATTATGTTTCCATAAACAAGATCCCGAATTCCTGGACTGAAGCCTCGGGGAGCATTATAACATGGCAATTGATATGAGCCTTGTTTTACCAGTTCAGAGGATCCTAAAGGTGTTTAATTCCTGGTTGCCCATGACTTTCTTATGTTTCTTTGAAAAATCTCCTCTTTAATGTTCACTGTAAGATAAACCCTGTTGACATTGGCTCTGTTTGTTGTACCAGACGGCAAGAGCTTTTGTTTCTGTGCTCCTCAGGCTGGGCGCACAAACTAGCTACACTTTTTTTCCACATGGGATAAGACCTGGCCATGAAAGTACACTATTACCCCAGACCTAGGGTTTTAAAGAAGGAAACAAGCCTGGGTAGGAGCAAAGACATGCTTCAAGAGACGTCCTGCTGGACTAGGAGAGCAGGAATACAAGTCATACATTAAGGTACTCACCCTGGTAAATCCATACATTGACACAGACACTACTTTGTATCTTAGTACTATTTATACACACAGAATTTATCCAAATACGGTGTTTACTGAATATCCTGCTACATTATTTGTGAAAACTCTTATTTAGGTGCACAGTTATGTCCCTTGCACACACATGAAGGGACTGGCATACATGTATAGTCGTCAAGGCCACAACTGGAACAATTTAACATAGACTAAATAAAAAAGCAAGTAAAATCTTTGTAGTCCTGGATAAGGTTGTACTTTCAGTGTGGGTCCAAGATTGACACCAATTAAACTTATGTAATGGCATTAAGAGAACGTTAAGGTTGCAAAGCATGAATTCTTTGGTACGTAGTGGTATTTCTTTTAACAGCTATACATAGGCACACATATACTCCCATTATCAGTTGATGGCAAATGTGCCCATAGATGGCACTCAGAAAAATGTAACGATGTTTATGGCTTTTGCAGGATCAATAAAGTCCATTGTTGTGCAGTACAAATAGCTCTCTTCGGTACAGCTCTCTTTACGGCAGTTTTGAACAGCAAAGCCCTTGTTGGAGGGTTCTGAGAAATGGTAATGTGGTTTCAAAGATACTCATATAATATATATAGAATCATAGAATCATCTAGTTGGAAGAGACCTTTAAGATGTTCAAGTCTAAGTGTTCACCCTGCACTGCCAGGGTAAATAATATATATATTAGTAAATTGAAGCATTTGATAAATAATAGAAAGCCAACACAGGAAATACTAAATTCAGTTTAATTTGGCTGCTGCTATGATGCAGGGTGCTCTCAAATAAATATGCACTTTTATTTCAGAAGTTCTATATTGCTTTGCTTTGCTGGTAAGAAAATATGCACCATTGATCTGAAATGTGACTTGACACTTGAAAATATAACTTCGAACTAGCAAAAGGAGTAAAAAAAAACATGCTGGCCTGCCAGCCTGTTAGCTTGGCACCTGACTTACAGATGCCCTACATTAAATTTTTTTTTTTTAACGCAGCCTCATGGATGTATGTATTTATTTCATGATTATCTCCATGTCTTCCTCCACATTCAGTTCCTTTTGTGAACAACTGCTAGCTGTGCTGTTGCATACTATAAGCTAGCTTGAATCTTTTATAATAAATGCTTTCAAAACCTAAGTATATGAAATTATCTGGGAGCAATGAAACCTTCAGAAAGGCAGTGATATTAATCTTCTGGGCGTAATGACTCCTCTGCTTAGCAGAGCTTGTTCAGTGCATTGGGTGCCCCACATCCACCTCACATCTGCAAGGTGGCATTAGATACAGGGTGCTGTGTACAAGCTGTGTAGCTGGACTGGGTTGTCGGGATTCAGCGCCCTGCTTGTATGACCCTGAATCTTTTGCAGAGAACAGAGACGGACTTTCCCCAAAAGGTGATGTTGATGAATAGGCTGGCCAAGTGGTTTTTTTTTTCTTGGCACACCAAACACAGCATGCGCTGGACCACATGTGCTAAGGGGAGGTGTTACAGTCACCCTTGCCTGAAGTTTTAGATGGCTGGCAAGTTCTCTCTGAACAGTTCATGTTACAATACTCCATCCTGTTTCAATATGGCAAGGAGTCAGATTTTTACGTTCTTACATCTAAATAAGATTAATATAAATAATAGGTGAATATTTTCATTTGATACTCTGTTCAGTGAATTGATTAACCTATTATTCAGACCATTATTCAGGGTTGTGTAACAGTGAAGTCACAATTATTGATGAAACTTTGATTAATTTAAAATCTGTTCTTGGCTTTAGGCCATCATTAAACTGTATAAAAAGAAGCAATTAATCACTCTACCTTTTCAGAATTTTTTATTTAAATTCATACAAAGATTTATTTCTATCTTGAAAAGACTCTAGCCCTATGCCACTCTGTTTGTCTCTCTTAGGTCTGTTATTTCACCTACTGTTTTCATTGAATTCCAAAAGTTTGCTGAAGGCTGTGAGTACTCAGCTGTCAGTACTTCCCAAACTGGGGTACTTTTGTTTCATCGCCTAGGTATGTATGCAGCCATTAGCTATAGGTAGAAGTGTTTTGAAATGCTGGGCAGTGGTTGTTAGC
>NW_010391224.1:0-36427 GCF_000710305.1 Buceros rhinoceros silvestris | reverse complement strand
CAGGAATGTTAATCTTTACAAGAACCACTGCTGAGATTCCAGTCTTTGAGGGCTACCCCTCGTGGTAATGCAAAAGCCTGTGTTTCAATGATCCTATCATCTGCTGGCTGGAGTTTTAGTTCCTGGTAGAGCCACTTAAGTCTAACAGGTCAAAGATGCCAGATTAAATGAAGTTCATTATTTTGCCAGGCTGGCAGATGGTAGTTCTATAACTTATACACACTAGCAAAGTGAAGTCAAGCATCAAAAATACTCCAGGGTAGTCACACAAGCAAGGTAATGGAATCAGCAATTTTTGCAGGGCTTGATGTGAGTCATTGGTAAAGCCAGGCCTCTACGACATCTTTTCTGAAGTTAAGTATGTAAGTAAATTTCTAGAACACCAGAACAATAGTTGCAATAATAAAAGTTGATAGTGGTAATGAAAGAAATGGACAAACATAAGCCCTAAATCCTTGGAGTACATAAACATCAGTGCTGACAAAAAGCAATTTAAAACTGAGAAAATCTGTAATATATCCAAGGAAGCAAGATGGTTACTATGCAGTGAGCTTAATGTTAATTTCGGAACGGCATCATCACTCATAGACTAAAAGCCACTTACAGCTGTGGAGTTACTCATCAGCGTGCTTCGACTGGCAACATTGCTGGGCTGGTATCTTTGCAAAAATGGCCATAGCAAATGTTGAGGCAGTCAAAATATATTGGAGAAACCATTGAGCAAGCACAATCCCTGTAAGTTCGATCAGCATGAGGAAAACTTGATAATCAGTGCCCAGTGTCAGTGTGAGTAGAAACCATTGTTAAATGTGGCTGTCTGCATGTCATAGGAGTCATCCTGAGAGTCAGTGGTAATTGGTTTAATTGGTTTCACTTTTCCTAAAAGGAGCTTTAGATTGATTGGCTCTTGAAGACACAAGATGGTATAGATGAGCTGATATTAGAAGTTACCAGATTTTGTGTTTGGTAAGAACAAATTCATTAAAAAATCACACTACTTTTATGATGATGCTACAAAAAACATGAGACACTTGGGGATGCTTTAATTTTTTGTCAGTGGCAGGAAAAGTGCTCTGCTTCTCTTAGATCTGGTGTAGCTGCAGTTGAAACATAGTTTTGGGAGCCAGGCTTAAGAGTGGACTTAAGAGAATTGGATAGACCCCAGAGGAGCTTAAGAGGAAAAGAGGATTAGAATGCATGCTTTTGGAAACAAGGTGAAGGAACTGATTTGTCTAATTTAGCAAGAAGAGGTCTCAGGCTTAACTTCGTCTCCCAAAACATACTCAAATGATGGGAAGGAATACTGAGCAGTTGTTCCAACGCTGGCACAATCGTTCAGGGCTCCTCTTAAAAAGTGCTTAAAGAAAACTCTGACCAGGATAGTCTACAACTGCTTGATCCCAGCTTAATGGAGAAAGTGTGGTCAAAACAGCCCTGGAATTCTTTTCCAACTCTTCTTTTTTTGCTATGCTAAAAAAAAAAAAAGAATGCATAAGGAAAAGTCTAATCAAAAGACAGCAAAGCAAATTTCCAGTTGTACTAATGAAAAGAGTTGAGACTCAGATCCTGTACAAGTCAGCCTTAATGTGCCATTGTATTTTTTGAAAGATTATATTGTGGATGCTGCAACAGCTGTTATCAATTTTCGGAAAAGTGTCTCTGAAGTCTGCATAACTGAGGGATATAAAAGAAACAAGCCAGAAAAAGTATTAACTCCCGCAAAATACCTCTGAAACAAGAGGAAGCAAAAAGTTGGGTAAACAAAGGACAGAGCTGTAGAGGCAACATGAGTAAAAATGAAGGGAACAACAAAGATAATTTCATCAAGAAGTTGAAACAGTTGGTTAAGGGGATTGTTTAGCTACTGATCTTGATTAAGACTTTGCCCATTCTAAAATTGCTATTACGGCACTTGCTTTACAGGTACAGTAGAAAGATACTATAACATTCATAAACTTGAGGAAAAACTTCAGGTGAAGTTCAGACCACCAGCAAATGCTTGTGAGAATGAGATGGATGAAAAATTACTGAACTCTTCAGCAAAGCAAGAAACTACAAAAATCTCACATTATAGCCAAAATACCAAAGAACATAGATGTAAGCAATCATAGCAGTTAGCAAACTAAGCAACTGTGGCTGTTATGCTTCTTCCAGTGACAGGCAAACTCTTCCACATTGTTGTATAAAAGAAAATGAAAGAAACAGTTGTGAAGAAGCCCGGGTTTCAACCTGGAAAATTAACTTCTCAACTGATTTTTCACATGAGGGTTAATCCTTTGAGAGATCATCAAATGGTTTAAAAATAATTCATACTTTTTCTGAAATCATGTGACAGGTTTCTTTATAAATTACTCGGAAGCATCTTGATGTGTCATGGTACACCAGTAAGAATAATTTTATCAAGGTGCAGCTTGCACAGCTGTATCAATGTAAACCTAAGCAAGTGATTTGATAATAGATAAATGTCAAGCATGATTGTATTATCTCACCTCTGTTATTTAACTGGCCATTATGCTGAAAAATGTAGGAGGATACAGCATAAGCACTGTATGACTCAGATGCTGTAGATAGGAATTAGTTAGATTTTCCTTGTTGCAAATGGCAAAAATCCCCATTGTGTAGTTCAAGACTATTCAGAATCATAAATATAAGCTGGTTATCAATCAGGTGTGAGTAAACAACAGATAGCGCAGCAAGAACCCCCCCAGGTCCCCCGAGCTCACACATTATTTTAAGCAGCAGAGTATACAAGCGGTAATACACATCCTTTGCAATAGGTTATAGGTCAGTACCGATGTACAAAAGGAAATGCTGTCAAATACCAAAATGTGCTTCCACTTCAAAGAGACTTGATTCTCAATGGTCTACCTACAACTGGAAGGCTAACTAACAAATAACTTGGAACTTATTTGTTAAAGTGCCTTAAAAAGACTAAGCATGAAGTGGGATTAATTTATAACAAAACCCAGAATTCATCAGAGTTTTCAGATAATTATCATTAAAGCTATTCAGAAAGGAAAATGGGAAATATTTGCTGGGAGTTCTGAATCAAGGCCGGGCATTAGCTGTGACAGCTCTGCCATGGGGCAGTTGGAGGAGCACAAGAAAAAAGGCCCACAGAAAGAATGTCTCTAATTGAACTTTATGCGGTGTGGGAAATAGTGCAGTATTTAACAATTCTGGGAACATGCAGAAAGCTGCCCAAATAATAATAATAAAAATCAAAACAAAAACTGAGAAGGCCTCATTCTGGCCGTAAGCTATTTTGGATGGCAGAGGAAAGAATCATCCTGGAGCTTAAGGATCTCTCATGTTTCTGTAGTCCTTGCAGCTATAACAGGTTTGTGTATGGACTATAACTATTTCATCATTGAGCAATATATTACAAGATGTAACTATCTATTACTATTTTACTTAAGAAAACAGTTTCAAAAGGCACTGTGTGCTGAAGTTGCAGATTAAATATATAGTATCGTAAAAAAAGGTATTAATCATTCCTTCCTGGAGATGAGCTTCAATTTGTGGCTACAAAGGAAAAAAAAAAATTCAGTATACTCAGAAAATTCGACATTGTCTAGTAAGGAACTGAAGACTTTGAAAACAGATGTGGGTGTTCAATTTTTGTATCTACATAGCTGTGGAAGAACTAGGGAAAAACACCTGCTTTGACTTGACTCTTGAAGGAAAATGCTGATGCAAAATTGCTAATTAAAAGCAAAACCAGCAAACAAGAAATCATACACATACCCCCCAACTTGCTCAAATGTGTTCAGCACAGGCTTCCTATAAGCTACCAGAATCTCTCAAGTACTTGTAAAAATGAAGAGAGAACTTCACTAGCTTTAAATCAGCACAGGCTGGGCAATCACGGGCCCCCTTATCGCTTCCAAAAATGATCTGCCTAGAGTAAATAGAAATGCTTTGATAGTTCAGATGGTGGTACTATCCACATGTTCAGAGTGGTGATCACCTTCAAATTTAAGCACTTAATCTAAGAGCTCCAATAACTTTAAATTGCTATGTGCCGCCGAGTGGCAGACAGAGACCTGAGTGCTACAGTATTTTAAAACCACTTTGGTGTTCTGCTTAATGTTTTTATTTCAGGGACTTCGGAGAGGGTTCTTATAGTCAAGCATGGAAAATTGAACAGATTTTAAGATTAATGTTGAAAAGTAAGTGACTTTATGTTTTTTAAAAATCAGAGCAGAGGTGGTCTTCTCTGGAGAATGTACAGCTCCTAAGCCTGGGATTGGCCTCTTTTCTGAACAGTTTGACCAACGTCCTTGTGTTGGCTGCGGCAGAAGGTAGAAGGAGAGGCAATGGCGTTTACATGGGCATCAAGAGACTTTTCTGTCTATTCACTCTCCTGAAAGGGCCTGCCCAGGTTAGGTTTGTTTCCATGAGGCATTTCTCCTTAACACCTACTTCTGCAGAAACAGCTGGGAATGAAAGCTTTACTGTTATTTTAACACTTACTCACTTGTGGGTTCAGATATTTTTACCTGGCTGCAGGTTCATATTTTATTTTGGTTTTACTAAGCTGTAATTTGATGGTCAAGATCAATCCTTCTTGTGTGCTTTTAACTAGCCCAGGACAACATTTATTGATGAAATGCTTTGCTGAAGACTGAGCTGAACGGTAAGCGGCTACCGTGGACTTGGTCTCAGCAGGTAGGAGAGGTGCAGAGCATACCACAAAGGCCCTCACAGCCCCATAACTCTGTCAGGCTCCAGATGTGGGCAGCAGGATTTTTGAGTGTAATTTTTGAATGGAAATCAGACTTCAGAGACCATTTTTCAGGCCCGCTTGGAAGGAGGTGCAAGTCTTTGGACTGGAAAGGTATCAACCCAGCCTCCTGCAGCCTGGCTGACAACAGGCACCGCTCTTTAGGCCAGAAGAAGAACAGAGCAGGGAGCAGCGAACTGCAGTCTCCAGAAAGCTTGCAAATGAAATGCCAAGAGTTAAATCATATCTGAAGACCCTAGGACCAATTAACTGGAGCTGATACCTTGTGAACTCTCATTTAGTGGTACAAGACCAAAATCAAGCTCCTGAGAGGTAAATGTGAATAGTGTCTTTCTCTTCCAGAAAACCAGAATCTGTCTCAAAGAGATATTATTATTGAGGGTGCCTCTTTAAGTGCTAATCACTATTTGTGGGGTCATTACAGCTTCAGACTGCCCTCTTCAAAGGAATGAAGGGGTATTATGTGTTCATCTACGGGCAAAATTCAAACTCCTTTGAAAATCCCTGCTTGAAGGTACGAGGACACAAGCCAAACGTGAGCTCAGTGATTGTTTTGCCAAGGCCTCTTTCAGTATCCATGTCTGTGAGTACAGTCTCAGCCTATACAATGATCTTGTGTTGGCGTACCCAAGTTGGACCTAAGGGGTGTTACGAAATCTGACATCAGACCAAGATCAAACAGACGGAAAAGAAGTGGCTATTTTTCAGAGGGAGCTGGAAAAGCCATGCTGGCTGAGCACACTCATTCCCCAGCAGAGTGTGCTGAAACACCACTGGTTAAAATGGGAATTCAGAATCCTGGTGTTAGACCTGTTAATTCAGCCAGAGTATATGCATCATTACTCTAACCAAACCTACGACCCAAGGACTTCGCTGTCACCGTCCAAGCTCGCTAGGCCCTGGCAGATGAACCTCAGGTGTAAAGGGTGGAGCCAGTTCCGCGCACGCTGGTGCCTCACCTAAAAAATCCACCGCGCAGTCTTGAAGGGTGCACTCACATTTGCAAAGCCCTGTAGTGCCATCAGCGCGCTTGCAGTAAGCGTGGGGAAAACCCTTCCCAAATCTTCATTTGCGAAGCCACGCCATGATGATATGCATCATACTTAATACAACTTTTATGTTATAAGGAAAACTGGCCTCCTCCATGTGGATTATATTTCTGTTAGCTGAGTACCCTGATGTAGAACTTGTTTTAACACACCACTGCTGAAACTCTCGGTACGCATGGTGAAGGACTTGTTGGGTGTCCACCGGATCTCTGCCCTCATTTGATGAATTTTTGGTTGAACTTAAGCAGATTGTGTAGGTTGAGTTGTGGCTTTTCTGCCTGCAATCTGAACAGACAGGTGAAATTTTAAACTAACCTCTCCCTGCCCCACTCCCAACTACTTGAGTGGATTTATACTGTGTTTTAAGTACGGTGAAACTGTGTTGAGCAATTTCTTCCACTTTTAATGAACGTCAGCTCAGTTTCCTTCTTGTCTTTTTTTTCCCCCAAGACCATATATTTTTTATGACACATTCCAGGAAGATCTGATTTTCCCCTGTATTTCAGCTCTTACTGCAAAATTCAGACAGCCTGTAGTGTGGGTCTGTGAGTGTGAGCTTTTCTCTTCCACAGACCTGACTTCCCAAAATCTAGTGCTAAGTTGTTTAGATCTACTTGTCTTACTTGAGAGTGGCATCTGCTGACTGAAGCATACATTTAAGGTTGTGAGAAGTTTCATCCTCCAGCTCCCAAAGTATTTAGGTGTTGAAAGCAGCCTGTGAACGTTTTGTGAACGGTCAGGCTGATGCTTGCAGAGACATCAAGCAATGTGAAAATTTACTTTGCTTTTGCACGTGGGTGAGCCTGGTGGTCAGCCTAGGTTTGTCACTTGTCTTTGACGTGTCAAGAAGGTGTTAGAAATCAGCTAGTGCATACCTAGGGATTTTCTTCCCAGAATAAATGCTGAGATCTCTAGATATGCTCAGAAGCATCAAGTTTTATGTATTTCTATTTTTTGAGGTCAGCGTGGGGGTAAAAACTAAAGTAATTCTGAACAGAGGTAGTAACACCAATGTGTTATTTGGGAGGTTAGGTTATTTGGGGAGGGGTGTTGTTTGTTTCTCCACATTTTCTGGTTAGAAATCTGAAGGTAATATCTGAGAGGACTATGAAGCCTACAGATTTTAGGATAATGGTTGCTACATTCTTGACAGCTTTTGTCTAGAAAATGGAGACAGGCAAAACCAAACTGTGTGTCCTTGAGCAAATTTATCAGCCAGTGCTTGGGACACAGTTAGGTTGCTTTTTTGCCTTTATTTAAGGAAAAATCAAATCTTTGTTCCATCCCTGAATTTACGTTGGCTTCCTCCAATGTTTCGATACGAATTTGTATTTTATCCCATTACAAAATTTCATTTCTTGTGTTCTTTCTCTATTAATAAATTTCCACGTGTCCATTTACTTTTTGGATTCTTTTTACTGAAAGTTCCTGTCCATAGAAGAGTTCTTACTGCTCAGGTTATTTATGAAGTCCTGAATGGACTCTAGGCTGCGATTACAAATTGTCACAGAATGAAGTAATTTCTGTAAGAATATGACATTAACTTTTATAAGGGGCATCAGACAGCTCACGTTTGATGCTACATCTGTAAGCTGAAGGATAAGTTGACAGACCTGAGTAGCCCTCTTGGAATCATGGGCCTAAAACAAGTGGAAAAACTTGCATGTAATGGGAGAAAATGCCCAGTTTGTTTTTTGGTGGGTTTTTTTGTTGTAGTTGTTTTTTTAAAAAGGCTTAAAATGCATTCCACTACAACAATTTCTTCTGTTATCTTTCCAAGACAATTAACTTTTCCTTTTACAAGAAGTATGCCGTGGCTATCTTGTAGAGTAGCCTTTTAATATTAGGGTCCTCATTTGAGTTTCTCAATAACTCGCAACAGGTGCACAGCTGTCAGAACAGAATTGTACCTCTGTACACCCACAGCTCTGTCCTCCCACGGCTGGAAGAAGTACTTGGGGGTTTTCTGAGGGATGTGACTTTGTCATGGAAACTGCACTCCTTACCAGTAAAACTGTGAACATTTTTCATTTCCTCATGGGAAGAAGGAGAATAAAATTAATTCCAGAGCTGAAAATGTTGAATGGCATTCACAGGCTCACCAGTGGTTTACATAACAGAATCTGTCACTTCAGAAAATTCATAACCCAATCTCTCTTCATAGTACAAGCAGCCTTATAATTTAACAGTGTAAGAAAATTCAAGAATGCCAATGCGGACACCCCTGTGTTTCGCTGCAGGAAAGAATTACAGCACAGTTCTCAGGAATTCTATTGTGCAAGAACTGGCAATAGCATATAAAATGCTGGTATTCAACGAGTATGCCTTTCTTTTACACTATGTCTCAATATAATGAAGGAAAAAATATCCAAACAAAACTGTACTGTGTTTTGATTATTACAAAATCATTGTTATGTTTTCCATCATTTTGGTAAGTGTATACCACAAAATCACAGAAAATACTGCTGCTACAAATAAAAATAGCAGTATAAGAGGTGGCTGAGTCAGTGTGAAGAATAACAGAGTTTTCTTGCCAAAAGGACAATATTTTGAATACTCATAATTTATTTACTCTATCTATCTTAAAATTTCAGCTCATCAATTATACATGAAACTGGATACCATAGTAGAAGAGGGTACTAAAAGGCAAGTATTCATTCCAGCTCTCACATCTTAGTCTTTAAACACGACCTGCTCCTTAGCATACTGGTAAGACAGATGGCTAAGTATTGGTAGATGTGAGATTTATAGTTTGGTATTATTTAACTTATCCATAATTTGCTTGTACTAGTGCCCATGAGACACATTTTTTCAGAAAGTCTGATTTTTCTACATTTATTCTGGTAATGGCATATTGAGAGTTGTTAAGGAAATTAAAGTCCCATTTCAGGCCCCAGTTCAACAAAGCATTTAAGAAATGGTTAACTTAAAGTACATCTTAGACCAAATCCTATTTAACAAAGAAAAAAAAAAAAAAGGAGAAGCCTTCAGAGGGACATCCTGACATGGCTAAATGCCACTCTTCAGTGTAGGGTTTTTGTTAAAGTGAACTTAGAAATGATGCCTGTATCACAAGCTCGAGGGTCTTTCTGTGGAAAGAGATTTTTTAAAGAAGATATTACCTGTTATCCAGAAAGCCTGTGTGATGTGATGAAAGAGGCAGGAAACTTGTTTCAAAGTTTGGAGCATAATATTGAATGAACTGGATTTGTCATGTTTAGGGGAAGTGGTTTGAGACAAAAAAAACCCCAAACAAACAAAAAACCTCTTTTGCAATGAAAAAAGAGACATCTCAGCTCAGAAACTTATTTGGCAGTTAGGTGGGTTCCCTTGAGACATCGTGACATTGGAGGCTTTGCTAAAAAGGTAGAAAAAAGACCTTGTCCAGAGGTGAATGGAGAGACTTCCATCAAAATCTCTTGTAGCTTTCCGTCACTAGTAATACTTCCTCTTCCATTAGTAGCATTGCCTTTGCTCCCTGTTCTGGAGCAACTTTAGGGGACTACATTGACAGTTAATGACTGTTTTAAAAAGTTTGTCTAGTGCAGTCCCGGGTACTGTTAAAGGACTTGAAAAATTTTGATAGGCAAGTCTCCGGTTTGGTATTGTGGAGCGTAATCTGTATTTCTGGTTCTCCTCGGTAGATTCTGTAACACATGTTTCAATTTTCAAAGTAAAATGCCACTAAAATCATGTATGTCCAGCTCACCTTCCCCAATAAGAGGGAATCAGTTAGTTACAGTAGTAAACCCAGACACCGTTGTTTTCTTCATAAAGTCGGCTTCCTTGTGAAAATCCATTCACGTTCACCAGGAGAGTAACTGGCCTTGTGTTTTACCACCTGCTATGATGCAAGATAAAAATCCACAATTTCACCTCTAAAGACACGCAGATGACCAGTGGTGAGGAAAAGAAAAGTAACTTACTTTCTGGCTAAGTAAGCTCAGTTTCCTAGCTGTTCATGAAAGATTTAAGAAAAATAAATTAAAAATACCCAAGTATGAAACACCAGTCATGATGACAAAACCATTTTCCCACTCACTGTTTTGGATCATTAGGGAGATCAAAATATATCTAAACCCCAAGTTTTATTAGAGAGAAGGAGCAAGTTTATCATGTTTAATGAAAATTCCCCTGTGATAGAAAATCAGCACTGTAAAATGGGTTATTTTTCCATATGAAAAATGGAAAGTATAGGGAAAGCTCAGACTCTGTTAACAGCATTCTTAAATAATTAAGTCTCTGTATTTCAGCACATGGTTGAAGTCTTAACAGCCTTATAGAAAATGTAGAGATGGATCTGTAGTGAGTCTGAACAAACACACATTAATACACAGCTAATGACAAGAAGCATTTTTTTAATGTAGTAGCAAATTGTTATGAAGGAGAAGAAAGTTGATAGAATGTTGGTATTGCACTGCACAGTTCATTTCACCACTTTTTTATTTTAACTTCAAGACACTTAGAACTTCTGGTGCCTTTTATTAAGTTTGTCTGAAGAGGGCAGCCTTTCCTAATGCACTTGGAATTTTCTTAATTTGGTAAGGTTACTGTATGCTGAACAAATTGACAAAGGACATGCTCATGGTCCCAAGTTTGCCTCTCATTATTGCCTAGATTTTCCTGGAGGTCTCTTTCCACATATATTTATTGACAGACTCCATAGTATATTATTATTTTAAATATTTAACCTCTCTACTAAAATACAGTCCACTTTTACTTACTTGCTATGCTATATGAATGGAGACTTGCTGGGAGATTTTTAGAAAGGAATTTAAAGAGAAGGTCATTAGGAAGGTTCTGAAAATATAGGTGGTGTTTATCCATTCTACAGTCTAGAAATAAGTGTTAAAGTACTAAGAACGTGTGTTAATAGAGCAGGGAAATATCTGTCACTTTCTGTTGACAGCTCTCCTGTCTTTCATGTTTTCCATCCATCTCTTCTCCAGGCTCCAAAAAGAAGCATTAGCCTTAAAGTAAACAGGTTGATGTTACTTTTTCTTTTATTTCATGCTTTAATTATAAGGAAACATTAAAAAAATATCTTACAGCAAATTCATGCATTGAGATGTTACCAAGAAAGATGAATGGCTACTCCACATTTAGCAATTAGTGTGATAGCTTTAAGGGTTCTTAGAATAATTTCTTGACATGGTGACCCTCAATCACGGTGCAGGGAGGGGCATTTGAAGAAGCTGGAATTGTTCAGCTAGCTATTATGTCTCTCCTCTTGCAGTGACTGTCAAATTTGAATGCCTGTCTCACCTTCTGTGGAAGAGAGAGAGCGCAGGCTGAACAGAGGGAGCAAGTACAAAGGTTTTCCACAAAGAGGAGAACTTAGTACTGGTAGAAGAGGAGGGTAGGTGGAGACAACAGGTGTAGGATTTCACAGCCTTGGATAAACAAGTGTACTGTTTGCAAAAGGGTATTATCTGGATTACTAGAATCGCTCTATAAAAATCACGCCCAACACATTGCTTGGACAAAAACAGTGGTGGTGCGGATTCTGTGCAAAACAGTCAGCTAACTGCATTCTCAGTAATTCTCCATATAACTGTCTGCAACAAAATGAGAGTACTTCATGTATCCAGGTCCCCGGCAATTTTGCCGTGGTGGTTGACAGATAGTAAACCTTCACAGTCACAGCAGCTGTCACCCATGCTGGTTATATTACACTAGCACTGACTACCGTCAAACTGCAGAACAATCTCACCCCTTAGGTTTGTTAGGCAGTATTGGTGCTAATCTAGTCAAATAATCCTTTTTTTTTTAGCTTTGGTAACTTTTTAGTGTTTGTTCAGAAGCATAAGAGTATAAAGACAAATTTCCCCACTGTCACAAGGGTCAAGGTAGGAAATTATTGAATTTCTTCCTCCCACAAACTTGAACTATTACTTAATGCTGCCAGGTATTTCAGCTACCAAAGTCATTGCAACCTCATGTCATTGCCTGACAGAAGGCTCGCAGCTGTTTACCTGGTTTTATACTCCTTGAATTTTTCTTTCTGTGTTCATTGATCTGAAAACACACCTTTCTTCCAACCTTGTCTTTCCTACTGCAGACACTTGCTCAGAAGTCAAGGCAGATTGCTTCAGCTCCTTCCAGCTCCTGACTCTCCCAATGTCTGGACTGCTCTGAAAGGAGTGGGGCTTCTTCCTCGTCCTGCCTTACTGTTGTGTTGCTATGAAACAGAGCAGAAATTTTTGCTCCCTACTTAGAAAGCACTCAACTTTCTACACACCAGACAAAGAGTTGTATACTTGCACTGTGGTCTTCCAAGATGTCAGATCCTCTTCCTGCAGGCCAAAGACTCACTAGCATATTCCTCCTAAATGCTCTAAGAAAATACACCTTAACTGTGTTTACATCAGCATTGTCTCTGGAGACAACATCTAACTGGAATTGACTGCTTGTTTTCATTTTTTTGATGATTAATCTTGGGAGGGAATATCATGCTCTTTGACAGACACCAATACTCACTCTCTCTCCCTGTCTCCTCTGTTTAATGAGTATGCGCCTGTAAAGTGTAGGAAGGATGGATTTTTGAGGTTGTAACAAGAAAAAATGTACAAATAATTTCCAGTACATCCCTATTTTGAAATTGGAAATGTGACTTTCTCTTTCCTCTGCTTGGGAATGTTTTCAAAATTAGCTTGTAAACATTTGACTGAGCTTATTGTGTCCAGCTCTTACTAATTTAGCAGGAATTGACAGCGTTTCTCCTGAATGTCTAATTGCCTTTGGAATACTTTAAAATTTATTTCTTCTGAGAATGAATTATTTACCTAGAAAACAGCCTTTTGTTGTTCACTTTTATCTCTCACCGTTAAAGAGGTCATTAGAGTACTTCCTCCACCTTTTTATGTCTGCATTGTTTGCAAATAAAGATTTTTATTTTTGTACTTTCCTGAACCTTCATGATTCATGTGCTTGCCTCCCAGTACTGAAATACATGTAAAATATCCTGATTAGTACATCTACTGTATACCATCTTTTACTTCAGTTTCTGCACTATTGTCTTTTGCATTGTCTTATCAAAGCTCTTTTCTGGCTTTATTATAATCTTCAGTGTAAGCATATTCTTACTATCTTTGGTGAACATTAATAAAAGGAGGAAAGACTACCCCACACCTTTATGAAAGCATCCATTTTTTTTAAATTTGCATTTGTTCTTCTAATGATTTTTCATACTCTCTAGTTTACCTCTGAAGGTCTCCTACTCAATGTCAGTGTTCTGTGTGGTCACTTTGATATCTTATAACACCTTAGACCTAATAGAACTTGAAGGTTCTGGGTCACTTTTCATATTTCTTGTCTGCTTTTTTAATAGGAGAGTTATCTTTCTCAGAATAGCTGCTGGAGGAAAACAGCTCCCACTGCAATGAAATTCTTTTACGTTCCTGGAGTTATTTTTTTGTCTCAAATAAACACATCCCTGTTAGTTCCATTTTTGCAGAGCTATGCAAACTTCTGCAGAAAGCCGCCACTTTCAGTCCCACAAAACTAATCCCATTCTACTGTCTGACATAACCAAGACTATCTTTTTTTATAGTCAGTTCCCTACACCTCGTTCCCTGCACCTCCTTGTTCTCCAGCATTTTGTTTATTCAGGAAAACAGTGAGAGTCCAAAGGATGTAAAAGGTGTCCTGTGTTCCAAGTTGTCTGATAATGCATCTTTATATTTCATTGTGCATTCTTTCAATAGGAGTAGGTGTCCTGCTAACATCAGTACTGTTGTGTTCCTTGGCTGATCGTTTAAAGTTACTGATTGTGCATAATATAACATTGCTCAGCATAATATTATACTTACTGTCTGCCTTGTAGTCTTCCATAAAAGCAGCTGCTAACTTTTAAAAAGCCACTTTCTGACTATATTCTCTCTCATACAGCTGTGATGTGCTCCACTGCTTTCTCTGTAGTGTTTAAGGAGTTCTTGACTTCAGAGCATCGAATATCTCCATGTTCTCATTTTTTATTTTTTTCACTCAAGCTGAGATGATTTCTCCTCCTTATCTTATTGCATGTTTCCAATTCTTGGCACTGTCTTAACAATTACTTGGTTGTACTTGTTATGGGATAAGGATGCCCAGCTCCATCTGGAAGACTTGAAGGTTGTTCCTCAATCTCTTTACAGCTTATCTTCAAAGTCTCTGCCTTTGGGAGAAAATGTCGGCTACATAGCAAATCATGGTGTGCGTAGCAACTTCACAGAGATGAAAAGCTCTTTCATCATATTAAAATACCTAAGAAAGAAGTTGCTGCTTGTCACCAACAGTACCAGGTGTTCAGCTTGTTTGTGACTCAAGTATGCTGTGCTTCCATTGGCTACAAATGGGGATGGAGAAGAAATTAATGGCCACAGTACTGTTGGCTCAAGCTTGACCAGACAGTTCTGCTAAGGTAGATGTGGTTTGAGGTGGGTAGAGCAATCTCTTATATCAGTTCTTACTCGGTTTGTGAGGTATAAAATGCTCGTGGACTTCATCCACTTCACTTTGAAATTTCAAATACATTCATTACTAGTTTTATCAATCAAGTAGGATATAGGAGGCCATGAAGTGCAGAGGTTTTTGGTTTAACACAAACCTCGTGGTTGGTAAGTGTAGAGAGAGTTTCTGAAGAGAGAATATTTTCATTCCTGGCTTTGTCCAGAATTTTTTTCCTTCAGAGTGACAAAATATCAGTGTTAAGTTGGTGAACAGGATGGGACAAAGAGAAAAAATAAGGGGAATCACGGTGTCCTGACAAGCCCTACACCACAGTTCAGAGCCTGTATCAAATTGCTGAACTGTCAAGAATCCACTGTTGGAACAGGCGAGTAATAGATGAATTATACTACTTTTGGCAGTTTCACCTCATAAATGATGAGTCACTATGTTGATGACCAAAAGCAGACAGAGAATACAGAACACAAGGGAGTACTTTGAGTGAGTACCTTAGCTCCTATAAAAAACATCTGCTGAATGCACTTGCTTCATCAAAGCCGAAACCCACAGGTTCAGAGAGATGGACTCCTATGGTTGACAGCTCAGTCAATATCTCTCCTGCTCTGTCTCTTCCTGTCATAACATTGATTTCTGTAAGCTAGAGGAAGTAATCCCTGATGACATTGTGCAACAATCTTAAGGAGTTTGTTTTCCCACTACGCGTTTTCCTACACAATTTATAAAAGTGTTTAATTTAAAACTTAAAAACTATACTTCTCATAATTCTGTTACCTTTGACATCCTGACCACTGTATCCAGGTCAGCTGCTTTTTTATTGCTTTCTTCTTGATTTTACACCTTTATGGGACAACTCACCTGATAATTCTCCTGCATCATCTCATTGCTTCACAACAATGATGTCACTTTGACATATGCTGTGCACTCAGCTGCCAAGCTAGCTGAAGAATGCAGCATGTGCCCTTTGCATGGAAGAGAAGATACTACTGTCATGCCCCATACTATCATTCCACTGTTGTCAACACCACTACATTTAATTTTGTGTCCAAACCCTATGATCAGCAACGTTTGCCATCAAGTGGTAGAATCTTCGGCTGTAACGAAATGGTGTTCCTGATATTAATCTTATTATAAGCCTTTTCTGTCTTCATTTTTCTGACCAGAAAAAAAAATTCCATCCCTCTGAAATTTCACAGTGTTAGTCTCACTAGAAAGCAGGTAGTTTTCCTGGAAGTTCTGGAGGATTTTTAACTGTGAGGAATGAGAAACTGAAAATTAATTTCACTTGTATGGTATTGAAGAAACCATGGATCTTTAAAGTGTTTGCAATTTGTTTTGTCTTATGTCCAGAGTGCCACTAGTTATAAATTTCCAGCATAGTATTGGTATTGTTGAAAAATGGGATGAGGTTTTAAAGGGAGCAAGGAATCATGTGTATTTATGGCATGGGAGTGAAAATGGCTTCAGGGGTGAGCAGCACGTCTGTACTAAACAGGCTTCAGTGGGGTTTGTCTCTACATGGAGACAGGTGTGATACCAGACTGGAAGCACAGAGAGACCCTTTCCAGTGATCAGAGCTGGCTCTGATCCTTTGAGATGACGTTTGTGAGGAAGAGTCTGTGAAGGATTTAGTATCAATAAGTGTGTGAGGTCTTACCCCACACAGAGAATCAACAAGGGTTAAGAGTGTCTGGAGCCAAATCAGAGGTAGGTAGGGATGGATTGATACGTAGGCATGAAGTCTATGTTGTTTCAGGAGATATTACTCATTCAAGTTTCAGACTCTGAAAGCAGGAATTCCTCTAAGCACATTTTCTGATCACATAGAATCAGATGTCACCTTTTCTATTTAACTTGTATACACAAATTAATAACTTGTCATTTTCTATACTGCATTGTTGTGGAATAAGTTCATTAAGTAAAAAGAAACAGGACGTAAATAGCAACCTTACAGTCACCAACAGGAGGTGTACAAGGAAGATGGGGAAGAACTTTTTATCAGTGAGTGTAGTGATAGGATGAGGGGTAATTGTTTCAAACTGCAAGAGGGTAGATTTAGGTTAGATATAAGGAAGAAATTCCTTACTGTGAGGGTGGTGAGACATTGGAACAGGTGGCCCAGAGAAGTTGTGGAACACCTCCCTGAAAGTGTTCAAGGCCAGGGTGGATACGGCTTTGAGCAACCTGGTCTAGTGGAAGGTGACCCTGCCCATGGCAGGGCAATTGGAAAGAAATGATCTTTAAGATCCCTTCCAACTCAAACCATTCTGTGGGTTCTGTGATGACATTATAGCCCTTTATAGTATGAGAGGTTAAATCTTTACTATTCACTTGTGTCTCTCTTCATAAACTTCTGCTATGAATTAAAATTTTTAAAGTGAACCCAAAAGCCTGGATCTGTCAATAAGCAGCCATTGAATATTGCTCCTTTTTAACATAACATTATTGCTCCCTCTTTGCGAAAGTTGCAGATATACAAAATTCTCTGAAAAAAAGAAAGTACTTCAGTGCCTCAACATCTTACAGTTTAGTCAGTTGTCACTATTACTTTGTTCAGCAAATGAATTTTTGAATTTAAGGGAAATTCCATAGCAAAGAATAGTGAAAAAAATCTAGATATTGGACGGTGCAAAATAGACCCTGAGTTTGATGTTAGCCTTCACATAAACAGCTGGACTCTATATCTTTTAAAAAAGCAACATCTCCGGTAAAACTCACATGCTGAATGCCAGCAAGATTTTAGGCCAGGAAATTGAAAAGCCTGGGAATTCGTAGTATGTCATGTATATCATGTAACTATAACTGTATTCTCAGAGCTGCAGGTATAAGTCTAAGCAGTTTTACCTCTGAAATGTCTTCCATTTACTTCCATATTGTCTTTTCTATATTTATAAGTAAAAATCTTTTCTCCCCTTCTTGCCCAGCCAAAAAGTTCTAAGTCCTAAAAGTCAAGAGAATACTTAATGTCTTTACCAGCGAGCTGCATTTGAAAGATTGACACGGTCTGTAGGAGTTCACAAGGCAGTTCAAAAATACCCTGGTTACATAGCAAATTTGCTGCCATAAACCCTTGAAGAGGACAAATTACCTAGGTCCATTGGTAGGAAGGAGAACAGGGAGTGTGGGTAGATTTAATTTCACCTAACATTAGCCACCCAAAGTTAGATTCCTCAATTAAAGTGGCTGCTTAGCCTCTCTCTCCAGTGAGCAGATTCAGAGAGACAGGTACCTCCAGAGAGTAATTCATCCCATTTTAAGATACTGTCAAGAGTCAGAGCTGGCCCAGCTACTAGAGGAGTGACGGACGTTCCTATTCCCCCCTTCCCCCACTTCACAGAGAGGAAAGAGAAAAGGAGCAAGAGAGAGAGAGACTGATGGATTGAAAAAGAAAACTGAACTGCTTTAATGAGAATAACAGTAAAATTAAATATATACAAATATATACAATACCAATACTGAACCCAACACCCTGCTGGGTGTGAAGGGTCATACTCCTAGAGTTAGGTGGTTGTCTACTGATTGCAGTGAAATAGGAGTGAGAGTGTGTGTGCATGTGTGTGTGTTTGGAGTTCATGCGTGTTTTTTTAAGTCACCCGCCTCGAATAGTTTAATTCTTGAGACAAACAGGGGGCGTGGTCTAGCCACAGATTTTTTTCTCTGTTGCTTCTTAGAACTTGGAGAGAAGCTCAGGTGGAAGTATTTTCCCAGTCTTTCAGAATCTACTCCAAATAATCTGACGTAGAAGCTCCTGGGTATGAGCAGCATAAGCCTTTGCTCTATAACCTAATATTTTGATTGCCTTGGAACATGTAAGTGATTCTACTCATGAATCTATGAATGGAGGGGGAAAAAAGCCTGGAAGAATAGGGGAAATAAATGCTGATCTTTGACCTTTTCTATTACCTCTTTTATAATTCTTTTTTCAAGTCCCTGCCTCTTAATCTAATTGGAAGATGGAGGTCAGCTTCTAAATACTTCTGGTCCTTTCTTGTTTGTAAAGTTAGACAAAAAATTATTTTCTGCCTTTGTCTTTGGAGATATTTGTCTGCTGGCTGCCTGGTCTGGAAAAGGGTTCTCTTATTTCTCTGTTGTATTGTGTTACTGTTTCTCAGAGGGGTATCTTTCTTTGGAATGTCCTTGAAATTAAGGTGGAAGAGTTCAAAAGAGTGATTGATTTAGAGGAAATGTACCTTCTAGAGGTAAACAGGTGTTGGAGTAAGTAATGAAACCAAAGACTGCTGTTTAGGTGTTTAGAGTACGCAGTTTTTATTGGACAATACTGCAGACACACATACATTATATATATGCTAACTAAGAAAGGTGCGTGGTGCTTGTGGCAAGACATCTGCCTGGAAAAAAACTTCCGGGTTCTCCCAGAAAAACTCCAGCTATCTTGATATTCAACTTGTTATTCATAGATTGACCAGTCTTTCTTTTCAAGCAGATGGTAATAGTTTTGATAAGTTCATATAAAGCTGAAATCAGCATTAAGTGCAGTTTGTCTTTTCTGAAGTTTTTATCGAAACAAAGTGTTATTTTGTTGCGTGATGTATCCGTAAAAAATGCCTGCCGTTCTGAGGGTGTTTAGTAGAAGCTAAATACACTACACAGTAGTGCTAATAATTAAATTTGTAAAATAACTGCTTTTTGATAGACTAACACAAAACCACAGTTACAGCACTGGCTGTTTCTTGTTAGTCGGAATGACATGCCAGCTTTAGAATATGTGCTGATGTATAAGCCCTAGTGGTTATAATAGGAATTGGAATGTACTATATCCTTGGGTGCTAAAAGCCATAAGCTATTTATTTTCATACTTACAAAGGGTATACTACATTGTGGTATAAATCTCACATGGATTGTCTTGCATTTTTTTGGTATAATTTATGTCCATGTGGTTTGAATATGAGTGTCTCCCCTTCTTAGCATCCTGCTGGTGACATAACATACTGATAAATTAGTTTCTCTTGTCTGGAAAGCCTGTTTGAATTCAGGTCTCATGAGCAGGTAACTCAAATTTACCTGATGTTCCTGGTAGAGATAGCCATGTTTCTCTAAAACCTGAGCTTACCCAATATAGTAGTGATATACTTGCAGGGAATTTGGCTGTTGACTGTGGTGTGTGGTGTTTTGGGGCTTTTTAGAAGCATTAAATATACATGAGGGATGAATTTGGAGGAGCTCTGTGTTTTGCTAGGCTAAACTAGGAGTAAATGGCATAGAAGTTCATAATATAAGATAAATTTGAAACTAGGGATGTTGTGCATTAAAATAATTGGTGATGTTCTACTAGACCCATATTGCATTGATTCTTCTGCGATATCAAGGTGTTTGATTATAAGGTCTGTATATGATACGTGTGATATGGAAATATGATATGGATATGAAAGTCCATGGTATGGTGTTTTTTCTTAGTGCTTCAGAAAACAAATGTAGGGAAGTGAGTGAAAGAAGCATAGGGATAAATCTTAAAGACTGTTTTTTCTTCAAAAGGAAGTTGGTAAATAACTGATATCTTTTATTACCTATTTCCAAAATATCCAAGTTTCAATTTTGAGTAAAGTGGAAAGATTCTGAAAGAACAAAGTTAAGAACAACTTCTGTGAAACTAGTACAAAGTATGGAATGAAACATCACTATGAGTTAGGCAAAAATACAGATATAACTTCTCAGAACAGACAGACAATCCCCTTTAATGATGCCTTTCTGGAATAAGTATGAATTTAGAGCATGTTTGCTTAAACTTAGTAAATTACCTGGCTGAAGGGTAGTGCTTTGCAGCCCCAGTTTAGGTTAGGGCTCAGCATTTAAATTTGCCACCTGGGTGACATGAAGTAGTTGAGGTGAGAATTGAGGTTCAGAGGTTCAAGGCTGAACAGAGCATTGGTAGCAAATTCAGCAAACTTTATTCTCTGTGATTTTAATACTACTGTGTCAGATTTATGGTTTCTTGAGGTTTAGATTGGGGTTTTTTTTAATATGGGTATTTACATGGTGGAGATTGGTGAAGCTTACTGTGTGTATGAAGCAGGTGTTGGTGAATATATGACAAGTCTATCGTCTATCTTTTTTTTTTTTTCAGAGAACTACAGCCAGCAAGACTTCTGGTGCTCCTTCCTACAGCAGATGGTCCAGTTCACAGCCCCATCAGGTAATATGCCCTTGTCAAAAAGGATATGAAGGTCAGGTTGACACATGCTTCCATCTAAAATGAATCTGTGAAGGGATCTGAGAGTGTTATCTACCGGCATTAGCCCAACCAGGTCTTGCTGATTTCTGAGGTTGTTGCAGGATGCCCTATGGCAAACTGTTTGATGCAGTTGCTGCTTATGGAGGGTGGTGCCTCTGCGTGGTTTGTCAGGGTTAGTTATTGTTGGATGCCCCTATCCTTTTCATTTTGTCACTTAAGCTGGAAGTGTGTCTCCTTTTTGGCAATGCATGATGTTCCTCCCATGCTGGCCCACCCCAATATTTTTTGTACTGTTTAGAAAAACTGAGTAGTGAAGTGTTTAAGATGGACACAACTTTTAGGCAAACTTGTTATAAACCAGACTGAAGCTGGAAAGCTGTTCGGTGAGAGCCGATAGAACAATATTACTGTTAATGATTTTTTTTTTATATGTAAGAATCTGCATGCTATTCAGGGTTCCTGTTACTTTATCAAACTGAGACTTTTTTGACTATAGTCAGGAACGTGGCTTGCTTTGTAATCAAAGAACAATGTATTCCGACTGAAGCAACTTCCTCACAAACCTCACAAACTACTTTTGTTTCTTTCCTATCTGTTTCAACATTCACTTCCTCTTAAAAAACCAAAAAAACCAGCCACCAAAACAACAAACCCTCCCCCACTGACACTGAAAGATTTACATTATGCTGGTGAGCAAATCCTTGATCTGACATGCTGCATTTTTATTTTTTATGAAGGATGTATATGCACTAAGAGAGCAAATGTACAATAAGTTGAGATTTGGCCTCAAACTAAAGCCAAAGAAACTATGAATTTCACTTGTATCCAAATCAGGATAGGGAAGAAAGTGGCTAAATGCTTCCTGGGGTGTTAGCTACCTATTTCATCATCCTTCCAGACTTGATAGTTTTGCTTTCACAAAGTATTGTAAGAGGCTTGTACCTCTTCTCCATGTAAGAGTATGTTATTTTTGCTTGCTAAAGTTTCCATGTTCTCATTTTCCTTCACTTTTTGAACACTGGATTTTCAATGTTGGGGGGTAAAAATGAAGAATGTGT
Source organism: Buceros rhinoceros silvestris (assembly GCF_000710305.1). Classification (NCBI taxonomy): domain Eukaryota; kingdom Metazoa; phylum Chordata; class Aves; order Bucerotiformes; family Bucerotidae; genus Buceros; species Buceros rhinoceros. The sequence continues at coordinate 14,938 of NW_010391224.1, read as the reverse complement.
AGGCAGAAGGTCAATTCAGTGGTTACTGCTTGCCCCATGCTAGGGGATCAGTGAGCAAGAAAATGTTCATGGAGTATCAGTAATATGTACGAGGTTGAAACAACGACTGTCCCCCTCTTTCTGCTTGTCTGCAGTTGTCCATTAGAGCTAATGGGAGATGCATTCCTAAGTAAGGAGATCATCCTAACAAATCATATGAAATACACTTTATGCTCTACACACTTGATTTCCTTTTTGAGGAGGGAGGGGAAGATAAGTACATAATAAAGATTGTTTGTAGTGTTAGAACCCTGTCAAATCACCAGCAGAGTTGAGGGATTAACTACTAGGAATGCTGTTTGAAAGTATGTCTAGACCATCCAGCATCTGCAGGAGAAAAATTATTGTACTGTATTAAAGCATGCCTGTGGAAATTTTCCTCCACTGATGTTGTATTGTGCACATTTTAATCTCATCTTCCTTTGTCATATACACTCTAATATTTTCTTTTTTATCCTTGTTTATTGTAAGCTTTTGTCTTCTGTGTTTTTGATTTAATAAGCTTATGAACTTGCCTCACAGATATTACAAATACCCGTACCAACTGTGAAGATGTATAGCCATGCCGTGTTTTGGTTTGGGATACCTGGATACTGCTGTGCACTCATGAGCTGAGTGGCAAAATATTTGTATTGGATCAGGGATTTGTATTCAGCTTTGAAACTATATAGTTTATTCAAGCTTTTTTTTTTTTTTTTTTTTTGAAGATGGCTTTCCAGGAAAAAAAAAGATTCAAGTTCAAATTCATATTGCTTGCATTTTCTTCAGTCTCTGTAGTGAACCCAGTGAAGACTTTTCTACATACGTCTTACAAGAATCCACACAGAAATCTAATAGCACTTCTTGGCTGAGACCTTTGACGCATCTAAGAAATATTAAAATTTAAATTGATTTCCCCCTTCCCTCCCCCAAATTTTCTTCTTTCATTTCCTCTATCTGTATGAAGTTTGAAGGTTCATTGGGTGAGAGATTTGAAAGGGGTTCTGCATGTGGGGCCAGTGAGTCACTGAAAATAACACCTTTTCCACTGACTTACTTTGCTTAGTGCTATCCAGACATGCTTCTACTTTGTATTGGAGAAGCTGAAGCATGTTTATCTATCTCAAATGTGCTATCTGGGGAAGGTTTTAATAAATTCTTATTAACTCATTGCTCTTATAGACATGTGGAATTTGTGTGCTCAGGTTTTTTTGATGTGAAGCTGTTCAGAGAATGGTGGTGTTTTGGTTTTTTGGTTTTTTTTTTCCTGCCCCTTGAGCCTGGGAAAGTGTCTTGTTGCAGGGGAGGCATCTCTAAAACTTGATTAAGAGGTTCATTCTGACTGCACTGAAAAAGACACATTACTACGTGCTTCAAGCTTGCTTTTTTCAAGCACTCCTCTTTCAGTGTCAAAATAAGAAGCCAAAGGCTGATCTTTTTTGGAGCCAAGGAATTAGTCTAATTAAAGGATTTAGAGATAGGCAGGGAAGCCGAACCAAATCTCAGCTTCTGAAGTGGCATCCACAGAGCTGTGTTGGACCTTACTGTCTTCAGATGCAGTAAACTAGCTTAAGGGATGGAATGAAGGAGGAGATATGTAGTGATGCTAATGAGCTGAAATTGCCTATGCTGCTGTTCTTGGCTAGTGGCATCGCTTGATGTGTGAAGAAGTCTGCAGCAATTTTGTGAGCAGCTCTGAAGTGAACTTAGTCCTTTTGTGTTACTCTGAAGACTGTGTGTGCTTCCTGAAGTGCAACTGGCTCTTGCTGCTGATGAAAATGAAAGAGGAAGTGGCACTTTATCAGGCATGATGATATAGCTGATTTCTAGTGTGATGTTGCTTTTGCTGAGTGGGATGGCAGCCAAGGCAGAGTGTTTTATAGTAATGGCACATCCATCCATGTGTGAGACAGTTAGTCTCTCGTTGGGAATCATAGGTATGTAGGCAAGGTGGAACACAAGGCACTCGGTATTGCAGCTCAGCTGCTCTAGAAGCAGTTTTAATATCAACAATTACTAGTAATGATTTGAGATTAAGTGCTAGGAGCTATTAGGGTGGCTAGCCAAAGTAGATGTAGGAAAATGAAGAAAAAAAATTGATCTGTTCCTTAGAAAAACAGAAGAAATGCAGTATTTCAGATGCCAGCTTAAGGTTGAGGCATTGAAGGAAACCATAGGTGAAGTGTCCTGAAAGAAGAGTCCTCCTAACTTGCTTGTATACCTGTTATTGATGAGACCCAAAAAGTGGGTGGCACCTAAACAGATATCACAAATAAATCCACTTTATATGCAAGCAGAAGACAGTGATACCTTCTGTCTGAATGACTGAGATAGGCTGCCTGTTCTTGCTCGTGGTCACACTAGATGGGTGGTCAAGTCCAGCAATTCATTTGGTCCCCACAACTAGCTCACACCTTCATGACAGTGTTCCAGCAGCGGTATTTTTAGAGGTGCTTAGATTATATTACTTTCTGGTAATATATTAATGCATCTTTAGTATTAGGTGCTAAATGAGCCTGCAGAATAATAGGGGTGGCTTAAATGTCGTTAAAAATAATATGGAACATTTCAGCATCTTTCCTTTACCATATATATTAGAAAGACATTTAGCTTATGAGCTAATGAAGTCAAAATGCAGAAGGTGAAATGGTGTCCAGCGGGCTGCAGGATGGGAGGACTCTCAGGTGAACTTCCATAACATTCCTCTATTTGGCTCCACTGCTGCTTTGTTACAGAATTAGTGCTCTGGCTTTCTGGTGTTGGCCATACAAGCTTCTTACCTTCTTGCAGCTAGTCAAAGCTTCATCCGTTGCTGCCCTTGGCATCAGTACATTAATTAAGGTCAGAATGTGTTTTTTCTTCAACATCCTCCTCTTTAAATACAGAGATAAGTAACATATTTTTGTACTAGGGGTTAGCAGTTTTCTTAGAGGAATCTGGACAGCGGACTGTGGTAAACTTCCAGTGTAAGACCTAATTTTAAATGGGCCAACTCTTCTGCTACTCCATGTGGTAGTTTATAGTACAGCTTCTTCGTGAGTGAGATGATGGAAATATCAGTCAAGAAGATGGAAGCTAGGAAAAGTGATATTCCAGCTTTACTGTGGCAACTATTTCAGAGATTTCCGAGTCAGAGATTTCAGTATATGTAACTTAGCTCTCTTGCTTCCTTCCTGTTGTGTGTGTCCTTGCTTTACATTTGCCTTGGTTTTGTCCTTGTATTATTCCTGTGCACGTGCTGGAGCAGCAATGTGTCAATAAGCTGGTAATTATACGTGGTTGTCAATTCAGTAGTCTCTTCCACAGTACATGAGCACAAAATGAACCTTGTGATCAATCTTTCAGTATTTAGTTTTTAAGAGCCATTCCAGGTATGGTTGCTGGTAGTAGTAGAGATGCTTCAAGCAGTAGTAGTTTGGATCGTTGCAGCCTGCTTCTATCCAAAATAACAGGGGCCTGCAGGTGGGGTTCACTTGTTAGAGCAAGGAGATGTGAATTTCCTTTATGGGATCTGGCATGTTACCTGAACACAAAGGTTATTGGAGCACTAGTTAGCAATGGCACAGAAGTTCCATTCCTGTGAAGTTACTTTTCTTTTAAACGGGTGGAAGATACCTAATTCGAAATACTATAAAGATTCCTTTATTTGGCCATTTTGATTCTTTTGGTTGGTTGGTTTTTTCCCTCTCAGTGCCTCAAGTCTGACTTGGAAAAAGTCAGTATTGAGAAAATCACTGTCTCCCTGATGACTCAGCTGTTTGCCTTTCTGTTGAGCGTTGCGAACTGTGGCAGTAAACTTCAGGTTAAGTGCCTGACCACTAGAAAATGCATTTAGAACACCAGCAGTTTTCCCAGAAGCCACTGAACAACCGTTAAATGGCAACATTCATTCACTGTCGACCTGAGTTTGAGCTGCAACAGTCTGCCCATCCAGATGAGAGTGACTTAGTCAAACTACTTGGATTAAACTTTATCATAATGGATAAATGAGATCGGGCAACTTTCCAAAAGCAGACCAGGCAACCCAAACCACAGATATATGTTACTGTCTCCTGGCACTTGGTGAATAACCAAAAAACTGTAGCTAAATTCAGTGGATTTACTCAGAGTTAATGAGGGAAATTTATCAGTTTTGCAGTAAATTAAGTATAAACACCCTAAGAACCTCTTTTCCATATACATCTTCTCAGAACTATACATGCCTCTACCCCATACGTCATCATAATTTTACAACATTTGAACTCGGTTCTCATTGTACTTTGATACTACTACATTTGGTTTTAAGTCATCTTTGGATAAGCACATGGAATAAAATCAAATATGAAATAAATTTTAAAAAGAATTCATAAAAGTTTTTTTGATATGTTGTCAAATGGACTCACTGAATTTCAACAAGCCACTGTTAGGCTTACCTCAGATAATTCATTAAACTTGAATTTGAGGTGGAGGCAGTACCTTGAGGAGCAAGTTTAGCAAGTTAAATATTTGTTGCAAGGTGTTGGGGGGTCTCTCCCCAACTGTTAGGGTCACCAGTTGTGGTGGGCACCAGTTATCACGATCGGTTGGGACGGACAACGCGACAACAGCTTGTGTGCACACAAAGCCTTTATTGAAATACAACTGCAGCAAACTGCTGCAACTGCACCGCGTTCTCTCTTATCACATAGTTTTATATTCTTCTAGTACTTTGTTTATTACACGTGCTTTACTTGGATTGGTTTCAAGTGTACTCTCCTCCAGTCAGCTACTGACCAAGCCTCTCTGTCTCCTCCCAAATGACACGCCTCCTGCTGTTGACTGACAGCAGGCTAATTCGGCTTCTTCCCTGCCGGGGTCACTCCCACAGCAAAGCATGATGTGTTAAAAAACAATTACACTTCTAAGTTCACTGAAGGATTGGAAAAATCAGATATCTGCTGTCCGTACTCCAAGTTTGCTGCTCTTATTAAATCCATAGAAAACATGGTGGGATGATTGACATAACTGAGTGCTGCATTGGATGACTACAAACTCTTCTACAGTCTAGTCGTCTACAAACGACTACAAACAGAGGGATAGGCCAGGAAGGAGAGGTGGTGGAGTGGTCCCAAATGTTAGGGAGTGTTTTGACTGTCTTGAGCATAATGATGGTAATGATAAGGCTGAGTGTTTATGGGTGAGAATCAGGGGAAGGCCAGCAAGGTATATATCATGGTGGGAGTCTGTTATAGACCACCGAACCAGTATCAAGAAGCAGTTGAAATATTCTGAAAACAGCTGTGATCTTACGATCACTACCACTTGTTCTTGGGGGGGGCTTCAACTGACCAGATGTCTGCTGGAAATACAATACAGCAGAGAGGAAACAGTCCAGGAGGTTCCTTGAGTGTGTGGAAGACAACTTCCTACACAGCTGGTGAGGGAACCAACCAGGGAAGGCTCCCTGCTAGACCTGCTGTTCATGAACAGAGCAGGACTGACCAGATGTCTGCTGGAAATACAATACAGCAGAGAGGAAACAGTCCAGGAGGTTCCTTGAGTGTGTGGAAGACAACTTCCTACACAGCTGGTGAGGGAACCAACCAGGGAAGGCTCCCTGCTAGACCTGCTGTTCATGAACAGAGAAGGACTTGTGGGTGCTGTGAAGGTTGGAAGATGTCTTGGGCATAGTGATCATGAAATGGTAGACTTTTCAATTCTTGGGAAAATAAGGAGGTGGGGGGTGGGGGGAGGTCAGTAGAACCTTGGACTTCTGGAGAGCAGACTTTGGCCTGTTTAAGTGACTGACCGACAGAGTCCCTTGAGAAGCAGTCCTGAGGAGCAATGTAGTCCAGGAAGGCTATAATCTTCAAGGCTCAGGAGCGGGCCATCCAGTGTGCCAAAAGATGAACTGGTGGGGAAGAAGACCAGCCTGGCTAAACAGAGCTTTGTCTGGAACTCAGAAAAAAAAGGATAGTTTATGATTTATGGAAGAAGGGACAGGCCACTCAGGTAAACTACAGGGAATTCCTGGGACTGTGCAGGGAGAAGATTAGAAAGGGCCAAAGCCCAAGTAGAACTTCTACTGCATTTTGGGGGAAACATAGTGACCAAGGATGAGGAAAAGGCTGAGGTACTGAATGCTGCCTTTGCCTCAGTCTTTAACAGTAAGACCAGTTGTTCTCTGAGTGCTCAGCCCCTTGAGCTGAAAGACAGGGACAGGGAGCAGAATGAAGACCCATAATCCATGAGGAAATAATCAGTGAACTATTGCACCACTTAGACATGCATAAGTCTATGAAGCTGGATGGAATCCACCCAAGGGTACTGAGGGAGCTTGGCAGAAGTGCTCACCAAGCCACTTTCCATCATTTATCAGGAGTCCTGGCTAACCAGGGAGGTCCCAGTTGACTGGAGTTTAGCAAGACATATTGCAAAGGCTAGAAGGAGGATCTGGGGAACTACAGCCTGTCCATCCGACCTTGGTGCAAGGGAAGGTTATAGAGCAGATCATCTTGACTGCCATCACACAGCATGTACAGGACAACCAGGTGATCAGGTCCAGTCAGCATGGGATTATGAAAGGCAGGTCCTTCTTGACTAACCTGGTCTCCTTCTATGATAAGGTGACCTGCTTACTGGATGGGGGAAAGGCTGTGGATGTTGTCTACCTAGACTTCAGTAAGGCCTTCAACACTGTTTCCCACAGCATTCTCGTGGAGAAACTGCTCGTGGCTTGGATGGATGTCCTCTTTGCTGGATAAAAACTGGCTGGATGGCCAGGCCCAGAGAGTGGTGGTGAATGGAGTCAAATTTAGTTGGCAGCCAGTCACCAGTGGTGTTCCCCAGAGCTCAGTATTGGGCCCTGATCTCTTTAACATCTTTATCAATATCTGGGTGAGGGGATCGAGTGTATCCTCAGCAGGTTTGCAGGTGGTAACAGGTCAGGTGTGTGTGTCCATCTGCTTGAAGGTAGGGATCCATCTAGGTGACTAGCCCTCTAGGTAGGGGCTGGGTTGAAGGGCCGAGGCCAATGATATGATGCTCAGCAAAGTCAAGTGCCAGGTCCTGCACTTCTGTCACAACAACCTCATCCACTACTAGAGGCTTGGGGAAGTGGGGTTGAAAATCTGCCTGGTGGAAAAGGACCCAGTGGTGTTGGTTGACAGCCAGCTGAAGGTGAACCAGCAGTGTGCCCAGGTGGCCAAGAAGGCCAACAGCATCCTGGCTTGTATCAGAAATAGTGTGGCCAACAGGAGTAGGGATGTGATTGTACCTCTGTACTCAGCTCTGGTGAGGCCACACCTTGAGTACTGTGTCCAGTTTTGGACCCCTCAAGAAGGTCATTGAGGTGCTGGAGTGTGTCTAGAGAAGAGCAATGAAGCTGGTGAAGGGTTTAGAGCACAAGTTCTATGAGGAGCTGTTGAGGGAACTGGAATTGTTTAGCCTGGAGAAAAGGAGGCTTAGGCAAGACCCTATCTCATTCTCTACAACTACTTGAAATGAGGTTGTAGCGAGGTAGGGGGTCAGTCTGTTCTTCCAAGGAACAAGCAATAGGACAAGAGGCAATGGCCTCAAACTGCACCGGGGAGGTTTAGGCTGGACATTATGAAAAATTTCTTCACCAAAAGGGCTGCAAAGAATTGGAACAGGCTGCCTAGGAAAGTGGTAGAGGTATTTAAGCAACGTGCAGATGTGGTGCTGAGGGACATGGCTTAGTGATGATTTGGCAGTGCTGGGTTAATGGTTGGACTTGATCTTAAAGGTTTCTTCCAACCAAAGCGATTTGGTGGGTCTGTATGTCATGTGCATTTTAGCTTTCTGGGTTTTGACTACTGCTAATAAAGGCTGACCCACATATTAGGTAGCCAAGTCAATGTGACTAATAGGCACTGTTTTTTCTTGTATGTCTTGACTTTTGTAGCACTTGATCATTTCTCCTGCTAGAGGTTGCTTGTTTCTTCTAGTCAACTGGAAACCTGATGTTAAAGGCTCAGCTTGACTCGCCAGGTTTGATGCTGCCTCAGTAAAATTTGTGGGCCACTGCTTCTAGCATGATGCTTTTGGTAAGCCATCATGGGGCAAGATCGAACCTGGCATCTGTTTTTTAAAGCAATGGGAATCTGCAGCCTGCACTGACAGATCCAACTTCACCAAGGTCACTGGCAAGGGCAGAGCAGACCTGTTAATCTCTGTGACTGCTGTGGAGGTAACAGGAGAGTGTGGCACACTGAGTTGGCTACTCAGTTAAATGCGAAGATGCAGTGCAATGCGCAAGCTATTTTTATTGTATGAATACAAATAGCCAAATAAGACTCGGGAACTGTTGTATCTGTTGCCAAGCAAAGCACAACATAAACTCAGCTTTGAAAAAGGAAGGTATTTTTAAGCAACATAAGAAGGGAACTGAAGAAGGAAACTGATTTCTTTGGTCAGTGGCAGCATATGAGTAAATGTACATGGTGTTATTCAAAGGTTGCTCACTCAAGTATGCTGCCTGTTGTGTTGGCAGAGTCAAGAAGCAGCCTACTGAATTGAATGTAAAGCTGTTTTGCAAGCTGCTGGCAGGGTGAGACCCTGTGCCTGGAGGAAAGCAATAACAGTAGATAAGATCTAACCTCTTTCTCTCTTACTGCTTGTGGAGAAGCAAGCAGGGCTTATGCTTCACAGGTTAGTGTAAATGACAAAATGCAGATTAACTGTCCTCTGCAATCTATATAACTGGTTCATCTAGACCACTCTGTGGATTAGATATATGTGTCCTCCAAACATGGGATTTGGGTTCTAGTTCCCGTTACACAATTACATGAGTCTGGTATTACAATACTTGAAAGTCTGGGGAGTGCATGTTTTGGGGAAGTTATGATGACTTAAGTCTCGGTAAAATAGTTAAGAATTTTCTCCTGATTATGGTATATGAACCTGAAACTTAAGGCAAAATTGTTATGGAAACATTAGAGAACTCTTGTAACAGGCAGTATTGTACTGTGTTTTCTCTTCTGTAAGTGTGAGAGGAAAATAAAACGGGTTTCCTTTCTTGTCATTACTCAAAGTCAAAGATACCTTTGGTATTTAGTTGTACTTCAAAGATTCCAAGAGAAGATTCCGTCTATAGCCTGGCTAATCTTAAAATTAGCGTGTAGGTTAAAAAAGGTTTTGTTCAAAGTGGTGTTTCTAAACAGCTGCCATAACAGGATTTTTTTCTAGACCATCTAACTATTTTACTCTATTCACTTGTTATATAATTATTTTTCATGACAAATACCAAATGAGTGTATTGTGCTAAGTGTCTGCTCAGTGTGCTCATATTTGCCTAGAGAAGTGTGATTGCTGGGGGTGAGGGGAAGTAACAGCATTTGTGATGACTTCCGTAGATATGAAATGTTTCTATAAAGTATCCGTCAGCTGTTGTTATTTTCTCACTCAGAACTATTTTTTTTCTAGATGAAGAATTTTACAGGATTTAAAAAGACTGAAACCAATAGGGTTCTACTAATTTTAAACCAAAAAAGGCAAATTTTTCCCTGTCACATCTTGTATTCAAGACACTGAATGCGGCACTACCTCTTTTGGAAACCTCCATTCAAAACTGTGGAGAGTCAGTTTGAGAACTTTCTGGCATGTTCCTCCTATAACTCTTGCCTGTTTTTCTTAGCCAGTTAAGCTAACTGATATTCTATCTGTGAATGAAAATGGCTATTTTGACACAATTTGGTGAGGAAAGGAAGGGCACAAGTTTCTTGAACCTTTCAGCTATGTGAAGTTTCTAACTGAATTGTAAGAGCCCAGCAGAAGAAATAGGCTGGTAATGCCATGTAAAAGGAAAGCATGAGATCACCCTTTGCTAGCCATTGGGCAGTTCACAGGGGAGAATGGTATTATGGATTTCCTAACAGTGGGGCAAAGACTGTTGGTGTCTGTGGGTTTGGTGTTTTGGTTTGGTTTGTTTTTTTCTTTTATCCAAGAACGAGGATAAACTTTCTCTCCCCTGTGCGGGTTTTCTCGTTAAGTGATGAGGTCACCTCAGAGCTTAAGGAATAATTCAGTTAAAGTCAATCATCAGCTGCAAGACACTTGTACATTCACTTGCAGTCTTAGTTTTGTTGCTTACACACAGTGAATTCTAACAAAATTCTGTATTAGATTGATTGAATTCAGAACTCTTTAAATCTTTGAGTCTTTTAAGGAAACCCTCTTCTTGATGCATCTAGCAACTTATTTCTGACTCTTCTCAAAGTTCAGATCTTGTCAGATAAACTTCAGAAAATATTGTTTGAAGCAGCACATAATCTTTACAACGGGGTCTTTCCACTACACTGTCTGCAGTATCCCTGATGTGTGTGTATGTGTTGACTAATAGTAAAGATTGGCAAAGGACTTTATACACCAACACCTTGCCTCATCTTCTATTAAATGTCATTTGAGATTTTCTGTTGTAGACTTCTTGGTTTGACTTTGCTATGACATCTTCTTAAAACAAGCAGATGATGATTTAACACTTGTCAGCAATTCGTCATGATTCTTCTTTGTATGCAATTGCTCTTGGAATGAAGAGTTCATAGAGTTTTTTTTAAAAATTCTACATTCTGGTTAATGCAATCAATTTGATGCAAAAGATAATTACTATGACAAGTTGCAGCCTACATGTGTACTACCATGCCCTCCCACCCTACCCCCCACTTTCTTCAGCATTCCAATGTTTTTAAAGATTGGAAGATAGCTGGGAGCAGAAGAGTTTAAGTTGTTCTCAGGAGACATTTGCCCCCTTGTCCTGTTATTTAAAAGTAACAGATGGACTCTGCTCTTTGTACCTCTCATCTTTCATACTCCTGAAGTCTTAAACCTGGAAAGGAAATGCAACCAAGAGACCACGGCTGGATTCACCATCAGCTGCGCTGACAAAGGGATTGATGATTTTCCAGAGCAATCATTAGCTGAGGGGTAGGGCTAATCTTCAGAGGAGAAACAGCTGGCACTGAGCTGTGTCCGGGGACAAGTCTGGGGCCGGGCTGAGGACATGTCTAGGGAAGACAGTCATATCAGGGCTGGTGGTAAAGAACTGTTCCTTTGCCTTTCTAAACAAAGTCCTAACAAAAAAAGTTCTTTAAAACTTTTCCTATCTTTCACATGAAAGCTGGCTGTAGGATTGTTTTAATAACCAAAATGATGATCATTCTGTTTGATAATTAACCATGCAAATTTTAAAGAAACAATTGGTGGATCAACAAAAATAGACTTGCGGGCTGCATTTGGGGGAATAGCTGAAAAATCTAATTTGGCTCTAAAGGTAGGTTATACTCTGTAATGAGAAATAACAAGGCATTTTGCTGCAACTGTCATGGCAAATTTAGAGCTTCTTTATATAGTCTAATTTAAAATGTATTTAACCCATAGCAATGAAATTGCAGTCTGTGCAGTTTCATAAATTCATAAAAACTGGAGATGGAAAATACATCTTGAACATATGGACCAGATCCTCAACAGATACAATTCCATTTAACTCAATGTCAGGGAAGAGACATCCTCTGTCTTCAAAGTCAGTGTATTTGTCTGGGGTTGTTTTCTGAATCTAGACTCTTTCTAGAGTCTCTTTGTCTAATCGTAAAGCTGCACTTGGCTAAAAATCTTTCATTAATTAGACATCTTCAGTTTTACTTCAGTTTGTAGCTCTGCTGTGTACTTCATGGCTCTACATAAGCTTGAATAGTCATTGAACAGTGGTAACATTCAGTTATGGCAGGATGCTTACTAGTCCTCATGTTTCAGGGTACAGATTAGTTGCCTGCTGAGTTAAGAACTTGATTGTATGAGTGTTCCTTGTGTTGATGTTTGTACTTCTCTGAAAATGACTTTTTTTTTTCCATTCTGTATTAACAGTGAATCATTTACTCACTGATTAATGCTAAGCATTGGTGGAAGTTGTCTGAAATACGTGAATGTGGTGCTAGAAAGAAAATGAAACTTTTATATTGGCAATTGAATTCAGTGTGAGGTTCAGGATGATGATCCTCCCAGATCCCGTGCCATACTGATGATCAGCTTTTAGACTTACAGGGAAATTATTCAGTAATTTCTTGATGTTTTCCTAACAGAAACTAGTTAGCTTTCCCAAATTCACTATCTTATCCATCATTTGGTATCCTAATGAAGAGCTCCAATTCCAAGGTTCATGATGATTATCTTCAGTACCCTGCCAGTATCTTTAGTTCTGCCAGTGTCTGAAAAAATTCTGTAGAGTGACCATCACCCTATCTACGGAGCACGCTACAGCTTTGACTGGGATTATTTTAATTAGCACCAATGTTTCACACATTTGGGGAATGGGATTGGTAAAAAAAGAAGAGTCTACAAATAACTTACAGTAATATCACAAAGTTCACCGATGTTGGAGGCCAGGACCTTAATTCCAGTTAAATGAAATATTCAGCTCTTCTAAGAAGGAAGCTGAAATAGGGATAATATAGGCAAAGAACTGGATAATGCTATTCTGTATAAGCTTGGCTTAGATTTTATCATAAATCTGCTGTATTTCTTGTTTCAGCTGTAGTGGATGTGAAAGATAATTATTAGTGTGTCAGGGCATACATAGGAGTACAAACTGGAAATAAACCTTCAAAAATCAAGGAAAAGCCACTAACAAGTTATTGAAAAGGCTAAAGCAGTGAAAACAGAAATCCTGTAGGCTTCAGTGGAAACAAAGTTGTGATAAACAGCATAAGGAGAACTTGACTTTCTGACAAAATGAGCAGTTTTCCTGGTTTCTTTTGCTATTAAATGTGAATGGTGCTCAAAGGGGGAAAGCATCTGAGTTGCAAAGAAGAAGTGACAGTGCCTTGATGGCTGAGATCAGTTGGAACCCCTCTTCATGCATACATTAAAAAGCAGATGTTAACTGGAGAGTTGCAAAATTAAGAAGGGAAAAGTAGAATGTTGTGTGCAGGTTGCTAACATAGCCATCCACAACTTGTGGAGGAAAATGATAATCTGGCACACAGTTGCTTTTCATGGATTACTTTGTGGGCAGTGAAAGTAGTAAGCAAAATCATGTGGTGTGCCTCCATAACCATGGCTGACTGTAAGAAGGGGTGAGGGGAAAATGTTAATCCTTCCAGTGATTTTTAGATGGTACTCCAAAGACTAGGCAAAACCTAAGCCTCTTAGAACCGAGCTCTTTTGTCTTCTGCAGTATAGTGCCTGCTTCTCCTGCTGATGATCGCATTCTGCTTGTATCTATCTAATAGGAATATATTGAGTCGTGCATGGAGTGCAAGAAGGACTTTGATCAATATTGTACGCACTTCACTTGAGGACCTACAGCAGAGGCCCTACACTTAGAAAAACAATTGAAGTAGGTCTTGGGAACACTTGACAGAATACATAAACAGATGATGTTATGGTCTCAGTGGAAATCTAACTGCATTGAACTGAAAATAGACCATACAAGGAAAAAATAGAAGAATACTTAGCCCTTGTAGTAGGACACCCTATGCAGTATGCTATCAAGCTCTGTTTGAATTCCTTTGGAAAATTACAATGAAACTATCTCCCTCAAAGACAGTAGTGTGCCTCCTCGTACTAGCCTGTGAACTTCTGAAGGAGTTTATCTTCCCAAATGAAGCTCATATGGGTATTTAATAGTAAAAATTAAAAGCATGAATTGGCCAGAATAGAACATTGCAGGAATTGTTCACAACATCTTGCACTTCTTTAAGGGTGAGCATGAATCCTAGGGTTAGTTTACAGTTCGGCAAATCAAATATATTACCCCTGAGCTTCAATCACTTGTGTTTCCTGTTCTATGCAAGAGGACCACGCTCATAACAAATTACTACATATTGACAAACACTGGGTTGTGAAGCATCACCTGAGCTGGATGTCATCTAATATTTGTATAATTTTCTGCATGTTGTTTTTTATCTAGTAATGTTGTACAAAACACTTAATTTGGAAAAGTGACCATGGAAAATTAAGTGAAAATAGCATTGAGTTCTTATTTATGCCAACATGAGCAGCCACTTCAGTATGAAAGGCTTTCCATGCCCTTTGGCTACTTGTTTTTAGTTCTAGTAACCAGGCCCAAGTCTTTTATCACAGTACAATGGTCTGGCTTCTTTTGATTTCCATCTACTATTCAGATAAGTTGCATTCTGAAATAGATCCTTATTTTATCATAAGGTTTGATCTTTTAAAAATCCAGTCTTCTCCTAACTTCTCGTTAGTCATGTTTCTTGTATGGTGTTATTTTCTAAATGTAGGATCTGAGAAGTTTTATAGTTACTAAGCAATAGTGGCTGTACCAGCCTTTGCAGCACAACTATTAATATGAAATCCTGCCTATAATAATGGTTGGTTGGTTGATAAAGATGCATTAAGAAGCATGAGAAATCATAAAAGGCCATGTGTTTTGACTGGTATGGGAAGTGTCCATGAACTAGAGTGTTTTCGTGTCGCAGTTAAGTGGCTACTCTTGTGCCAGAATTGTTTCAGTGATTATTTTTTGTGTTCAGTGAGGAATCTTTTATTTAGGGGCTCAATGGGCTGTACCATTTTGTTTTGGTTTCGTTTTTTTAATTCCTTATGTTCTTTGCCCCATTACAGTATAGAAGCATTTGCAGAATGAATGTTGAGTCTTTCAATCTTTCTCTCCCCGTCTGCCCTTATGATCTTTCTCAAGAACCACTCAATTTTGGTCCCTGAGTACAATAAAACTATCACTATAGGTTGGACTTGCTCATGAGCCACAGGTAAACTAGACTGAAACCACCAAACCTCTAATTCCTGATTATACTTTGTCGCTTGTCTTGGAAATGTTGAATATGATTCCAGCCTCTCAAAGAGATGTTGGGGTCATACATATCAAACTTAGATCCAACAAGGATACTGAATAAAAACTGTTCTGTAATTTCGAAGTGACATGAGGGCACCTTCTGACGGAATCATAGAATCATCTGGTTGGAAGAGA
>NW_010391223.1:359-635 GCF_000710305.1 Buceros rhinoceros silvestris | reverse complement strand
AGCCCTGCCCTGGGTGGCCCCCAGGAGAGCCACCTCTCTCACCAGCAGAGGGCTGGAGTCAGAGCCCCCGCACAAGGGGACCAGGCTGTGGCCAGGGTGGCACAAGGCAAGCACCCTGCTGGGGTGAGATGCTGCAGGGTGACCTGTCACCCCAGGCAGGGGACAAGCAAGATGGACACTTGCCTCGTATTCATGTTGGGTTACGTGAAACACTTTCTGCTGCGCTTTCAGCTTCGCTCTCTGCAAGTCTTCACGCAGCTGAGCCTCCCCGCTCCT
>NW_010391223.1:0-271 GCF_000710305.1 Buceros rhinoceros silvestris | reverse complement strand
GCTTGCTGCTGAGCTTTCTGCTCTGCTCCCTGCAAGTCTTCATGCAGCTGAGCCTCCATGCTCCTCTGGGCCTCCGCTATCTGGGTGTGCAGGCTGGAGATGACCTGCCGTGAAAGCCACTCCCAGAGACATGTCACCCTTCTGGCAAGATCCATTCAGTGCCCTCCTACAGAGAGCAAGCCGCACGGCGAAGACCAGTGCATGCAATCTCACCACCCCTGCCTAGAGCATGGCCAAATACTGAGCCAGACCAGAACCACACTGAGGAAGT
>NW_010391222.1:60632-78641 GCF_000710305.1 Buceros rhinoceros silvestris | reverse complement strand
GGCTCCCTGCTGTTCCCCACAGGCTTGGGGGGCGGGGCGTAGGGCCTCTCCTCCCTGTTGGCAAGCTGCCTGCCAGCTGCGTGGGCTGCAGCAAGGTGGAGAAGGACGGTGTGGCCCCACACGCCACCCACAGCTGCCCCCAAGAGCAGCTGCTTGCTGCCGCACCATGGTACGCTGCAGTTCTGCATCATCGCCATCTAATCAACCACCACAAATAAAGTTGTTTATTTAAAAGATATTTGAGCAGCTCTTTACTATAAGTGACAAATCATTATTTAATGCCTTTGGTACTCATGGAAATAACATCAATCAAAAGGAAGGCATCTGCTAGCTAAATATGAACGTAATCATCCATTAAAATGTTAACATTTATGAAAACTGTTTATTAAAATAAAGCGATAAGAATCTCATTGTGATTTGACAATCAGCTAATGTCCCCTTAAGGCAGAATTTGAACATTTGATGTTTGGAACTAGATAACATTTTTAATGCCCCATCAGTTCTCCGGTTACTAGAAACACGATTAAGCCTTTGCATTGCAGCCCTGGAAATGGACATCACATTTTAATCCTTGTGCACGTACATTGCAATACAAGCCTTCCTCACCAGCCACATACACAAACCCAAATTCAGATGAACAGCTAAAGAGGTGAGCATCTGGAGATAAACTGCAATCAAAACTGAGTGGTTTTACCCTACCTCACCGAGTAGGGCTCCCATGATAGCAAGAAGCACTGGAGTTAGGAGTCAGCTTTCCTTCAGGTATGGTGATACTGTGAGAGGATCTCTAAGGAGCAGCCTTGGCACCCGATGATCTGTGCCCAGGGAGATGCTGGTGGAACCAACAAGCTATCCACCTACCCAAGGGTGCAGGCAACATCTTGGCCTGCAGACCACACTCCGTTCTTGTCCTTGTGTACGTCCCAGCTGGCACATCTACTTGGACATGCATGTTGGAGCCCTCTACCTCAAACCTAACCCTTTGTCCTTTTCTAAGAAGGGAGAAGTTATACATGTAATTAGACAACATTATGCTGTAAGACAGCTGACAGCCATAGGCAGGTTTCGTCGTGAGTCATATTTCTGATTAGGTATCCGGTCTGCTTCCTTGTACGTAGCCTTCGCTCCCCAAGCAGCTTGCTCTGTGTCCAGACAGGCATGCAGGAACCACACATGTGTTCGTGTGCACTCAGATTTTTGGCCTTCTCTGTTCTGGTAACTCTTCAATTTAGATTCAAATATGACTGAGACAAATTCAGTTGGCAGCTGTTTGCTACATCTAGCATTTCACTAGACAGCTCTGAGGGAAGCCAGGCTCTAAGTTCCTACTATGCTTTAATCTCCAGACTCAAGCTAGCTCAGGCATATTCTCTTGAAATTCCATATATGTCATCATCCTTTGACAGGTGCACTTTCGTCCTAAAGAGCTATTTCCACCACAGTTAATAATAAATCATAACGTATATATCGCACAACAACTTAGGAACTAAATTATTTCAGACACCTCCAAAATTGGTAAACTCGGTCATAAAGTTCTATGTCGAACTATCAAACTTCCAATACTGTGTGGGAATAAGGGAATTCTGTACCCTCATCTGTTCTAGTGTGTACTCTTTAAAATCTTGGAGATTGTTATCACATAAATAAGGACCTTCTCTACATTTTTCTGTTTCAGCTATTTCAGTTGAATTTGGTAAACAGTGGCTTCATAATTCTCAGGCAGTTCAGCTGCCCCAGTTACTGGCAATGCATTACTTATTAGGTTTAACAGCACAGATCCAAACTCTTTCAACAACCACAAGGAAATTGTGAGAGCTGTCTTCGTCCTGGAGAATTTCCACTATCATTCAGCATTAGTCAATCACTAATGGACATTAAAGAATTGCTGGAGACTGTAAAAAAATTCATCATTTCAACTTTCCCATGTGGCTGAGGCCTTGAGAAATTGACTGGCATAGCTATAACAAAATAATTATCCTGTTATAGCTGTGCCTGTATAACTTCTCCACGTGGACTGTCTATTCTAAAATTTAAGTGACTTTATTACAGAATAATTACTTAAGGACTTTAGTCCGGAACGAGGTTCTGCACAGGAGAGTTTTGCCAATGCTGCTCTGGTGATTTAAATTCACATACTAAGCAGGCGAATTTTGCTGCGCAGACTCTCGGGAGAGTCTGCCAGCAATATTAGATAAGACATCCCAATTCCGTGTTTGCTGAAAATTGAACTTCTGCACTGTACAGGGCACAGCATCCTGTTCTACTCGCACAAACAGGCAGGGCTTTTGCCTCCCAGGGGACTGTCCTCCTGCAGCTCGTAAGGAAGGACAGACAGATTTCTCTTGTAGAAGAAACGGGATTTGATAAACCTAGGGTCATATTTTTCAAGTGCACTATCGGTTCCATTTGCAAATATGAGCTCTGGATGTCCAGCCTTCCCACCTACTTGCCTACACTTTTGGCTAGAAAAATACACCTCTGATGCCAAATTTTCTTTCCTTACCAGTGTTCCACAAATCGGCTTTCAGAAGTATGCAGGCGACGCATGGGTTACAGCTGACCTTTTAAAACCGCTCTGCTCTTGGCGTGCGCTATCTATACGTGCCGTCAAGCTGCTGCCTTGAGCAGGCCTCCTCTGACCAGCTGCTGGCTGCCAGCCTGATTTGGCTGAGTCACCCCGACCACAAATGATTCATTAAAGCCACGGAGGATCGTCACAAGCCACATTCTTTTAACAAGACTTCACACGCCTCCATTAACCAATGTCGTCACGATGTGGGACATGAAGAGCCTCAAATCTGGAACACACAAGGGACTCACAACATCCTCATTCTCCTCCTCCTCTCATTAACTGACTTCCCAAAGACATGGCAGGTGCTGACTGGAACACACAAGGGACTCACAACATCCTCACTCTCCTCCTCCTCTCATTAACTGACTTCACAAAGACATGGCAGGTGCTGGAGCCACATTCTTTTAACAAGACTTCACACGCCTCCATTAACCAATGTCGTCACGATGTGGGACATGAAGAGCCTCAAATCTGGAACACACAAGGGACTCACAACATCCTCATTCTCCTCCTCCTCTCATTAACTGACTTCCCAAAGACATGGCAGGTGCTGACTATGCCAGAACAAGAGGCTGCATCTTGCCTGATCTCAGCAGCAGAAGTAGCTGCAGTCTCTGCACAGAGACCACCCAGGAATCTTGGGTGTTCCAGGCACAGTCACTTTTACCACGTGTTAGAAATGGAACTAGTGGAAAGATCTTGTTCAGTCCCAAAACGCAGCTGAGCTAACACACGGGAATCAAAGGAAACAAGCAGTCCTATTACCAGCAGAATCAGTGAAGCCTGGATTGGTGTGCATTTGTCTTTCAAAATTGAGCCTCTCTGTGGATTCCCTCATGCCTAAAAGGAATGAGTTTGTGCCCTTTCTTTGATGGATAAGGCTTGAACCTTGTGCAGGGTCTCCTTTACCTGCACAATGTGGTGCCTTTTCTTAATTGTAACACCTCCCCAAATCATTTTGCCCAAACCAACCAACAAGCTGTGTCTCAGTTGAAAACAGCAAGCATTACTTGTTGGTGAAGGCAAGACGACTCAGAGGACAAGAGCACGAGGATGGGCTTATTCATAGAAGTTCAGGACCTTTGACTCATGCAGTTCCTGGATCAAAGACTTTCTGAGTACATACACAGGTGATTATAGACTGTTTCAGCGCTTCCCCATCTGTCAGACAAGGATAGTATTGCCCCGCTTCACACTGATATCATGAAATTTGAGTATAATAATCATATCATAATTATAAAGGCATCTGCAGACCAGGCTAAGTAATTCACGTTCAAATCTGTTTTCAATGGTAGTAAACCTTCTCATCTGAGCTCCATTGGAGAGTGAAAAAAAATATTCGGGGAAATGTATGTCACCTTAATAAATTAAAGAAGAGCTCCACTTGTTTAACAAGCAAAAATTAGAAAATGCCCAATTACCCAAATTTGGAGCAGGTAAACGCTGGTTTTGTCTGCCCTTCAATAACACACTGACACCTCTGTTGCTCTACAGCAGTTCAGCTGCAGCTGCGAATGCCCTTCCGTCATTCAGAGCCAAAACACTGACCCACGCTCTCTCCAACAGCACCAACTCTGGTACTCCAGATGAGGTCTGCTTGGTGGGGAAAGCATGGCTAAGGGCTCTCCCAGACACCCCTGTATGAGAAGGACGACTTTTCAGGGAGCTGTGACCCTTTCCACAGGCCAGCTGGGGCTGGGGAGAGGGTTGGGCTGGACAGAAGCGATGCACTGGTTTTCTGTGCAACTCCCTTCTTATTCCAAAATCAAGGGGAGTAGCCATACATGGATCATCCTGTTTCTAAAGAGCTTTCTTGAAATTACTCCTATTTTCCACAGAAGTTTGGACATTCCCTATTCTGGACTCCTACTTGCACCATAACTGACTGGGTTTTATTGTCATGGGAAAAAAAAGGGGTTCTGCAGTGTTAGAAAGCATGGAAATACTGAACAGCCCGTGCCTTGCAGCTAGCTAAGTGTGATCCAGGCTCCATCACAGTCAGAGGCAAGAATCCCACCGACATCAGTGGGGCAGAGATTTCACTCCTGGAGGCTTGGTTTTCATTTTGTGTTGGTGTTAAAGAGCCTGGGAACCTGCGCTTGATGAGGTCAAGCAAGCCTAGCAGGGGTGTACAACGCTCTTCTCCGCTTTCAAAGCTCAGGCACAACCCAGACCACTGTGTGTGTGTCTGTGCCTGAATTATTTAACTGTCCAGCTGGTTAAAAATAGCACACCCGCAACTCCCTTTCCAGCCTTTGACTCTTAAACGGGCTGCCAGAGCCCAGCCAAAAGCTGAGGTCGTGGCCCGGGCTCCACATGTGGACAGGGTGAGCTGGATGCCAGAGGGAGGGAGAGGCATGTCGTGGCATAACCTAGTTCCAGCACAATGATATCAGCCTGCAAAAGAAAAGCAAGGCAAACTCAGAACATTATGAAGCTGCCAAAGAAAACACTGTCTTCACAATGAACAAAAGTCTGATTAATTATTAATTGCCTGCCAGCTAATTAGCATTCCCTTGGGCAGCTGTCTACAGAATGCCTTATATTTCCAACCCACTCCGGGCCAACATCATCTATGCAAATGGCTTTGGATCAGAGTTAGCAACTGATTTGTTGCCTGAAACAAGTTGTTCCCCTCCCCTCTCCCCATCTCCTCCTGTCACCCCTCTTTTCTCCACCCAGGGACTTGAGCTCATTACAGTGTCAGCTAAGCAGAAAACATCCCTTGCTGATGAATCTCGTTCTCCCTCTGGTGCAGGTGGTGCTTTTCTGAGGAAGCTGGCCGCCACCTCCCACCAGCCTCCCCTGTGCGCAGCCCTCAGCCTGCGTAAAGGGAGGGGGAATGCGGTGCCCCAGCCCTGAGAAAAGCCTGCTTTGGCTGCTGCGGGGCCTTGGAGGAGGGGAAGCAGCTCTGGGAGGCAGATCTGATGAGCTGCAGACGCAGGGCCCAAATCTTGGCTTTAGAACTGAAGGCAGCATTTAAGGAATTCAGCGTCAGCTAATGCTTGCGTTCAGCTCCTATTAACGTTAATGGGACTTACGCACATGCATCAAGGGCAAGCAGACCCCTTACGAGAGCAGAAGCATAAATTACAGCTAAGTACAGGCAGAGCAAGCCTTCAACTTCCTGTTTTACTATGCAAAGAAAGAAGCACTTTCCATTTTAAGAACATAGCTGCTTTTTTTTTTTTTAAATGGAACAAGCCAATGAAGTTGGTGAAATACTGCAACAGAACATGAAAGTATCTTGGTCTACCATCACACTGCTCAGCAAAGGCTATCCACACTCTTTTGCAAACTAGGATACTAGGTTAGGATTACTAGTGTCTCCAAGATGCACCTCTGTGGGACCTACGCATGTATCATGCTGCCCCTGCAGCACACGACAGATCCCAACAGGGGTTTGCCATTTTCCCTGAGAACTTCACCCAGCCTCTGTATTTTACACCTACCACCTGAGTGTACCTGTCACTCATGCATTAGATGAAAATGTGCTTGAGAGCGTAACAGGAAAGCAGGCAAAGTTAACAGGGAAAGATGGTGAAGGAAACAAGGATGAACTACAGAGTGGTCTCAGGTGTCAAGTCTGACCATCAGCAGCCAGGTGTACCAGAGAAGGTGAGCTGACCTGGAGTCCAGCAGTGGGAAGGGATACCTGTCCAACAGCTTCACCAGAGCTCAGACTGATGCTCCAGCTCCAGAGACCTGAGGAAAGATCACTTCCCTTGCAGAGAAGGCCAGGTGATGAAAGCTGTCATGGTGATCAGAGAAGCCCTCATTAAAGGGAGCACAGGATCATCCCGCCAGAGAGCGGCGGTTTCCTGGTCTGTTTATGCATCTTCTAGAACAGGAGTCCTGCACCTAAGACTCTGTGTCCTGGTTGTTACTGTAAACATCATAAACTGACTGTTTTCCTACCCCAAAGCCAGAAGATAAGCGCTGATTCAACAAGACAATTGAGATAAGAACAGTTGTTTTCAGAGTGGAGAGTCATAAGCTTGGGGAAGATCTTTGTTTTTAGGCAAGGAGCTTGATCTGTCAAGTGAAAAAAAAAATGCCCTAATTACCACAATCAAATACTTATTCTCATCCTACAGGTTTACCGTGCCTGCTGCCTAGCTCTAACACTCCACGGTGCCGAGAAGCAGCACATTAGTCAAGTATGAGACCATTAAGTTACATCTCTACAGCTATGGGATATAACCCCTTGAAATATATGAGCACTGCAGAGGAGCAGAACGTGGTTTTGTAGTACCTCTGTTAACAGTTCTGCAAAGAACCTGCAGCCACAGTGCACAGCCAGATATTTTATTAGACTACATTTTCCTCGCGTACATGAGTCATATAAAGTACATAAACTCATGAAGTCCGACTAAGACTAGCATAAATCTGGGATAACACCACTGGAGCCAATAGAGTTGCACTGGGGTGGAAGGGGCATAAATCAGAGGCTGATCAGGTACACATTTTCTTTAAGGTAGACAGACCATTAAGTGGCTTACATAGATTCCTTATCACATTACAGTTCTGTAAGGTAAATAACAGTCACCATGCACTGTATATAATGAATTGCAGCCTGCATCATACAGCAAATGGCCATTTTTCTCATAGAATCTCTCAGCTCAGAGCTCTGGGACCAAAAATAATGGGCAATATTCTCCAGCATTCATGTGTGACATTGCCATTAGTATTAACAGGAGGTTTGTGCCTGAAGTCAGGATGTATTCATCAGCAATCTGAATTGGATATTACTGAGGCTCCCAACGAACGTTCCAGTTTCATCCCCAGCAATGATCCTCCCAGGGAGCAGCCACAGCTCTTTACTCACCTTTGTACAGCACTTGCCCAGGAAAATATTTGCTCTGTGGCAGGTAAAACTGGAAGCAGAGGAAGCAGGGCAGCCTCCTATCACTTATCTCTGAGCATCAACCCCCAGGGCAGCCTTTCTCAGCCTCACACCGATGGCCCAGCTCAGACCAGGGCTCAGGGCACATGTACTAAGCACCCATTACAGGTGACAACATCAGGATTCAAAGGCTGGATGATAGCTGAAGCCTGAAGAAGGTGAGAGAAGTGAAATGACGGCAAAGTCACAGGGCAGATCAGCAGCAGAGTTAGTGAAGCTAAGTGTCTGACCTTGTAGACACATATTCTGTCATATGGTATCACCTTCCTGCACTTACCCTAAAAGGTTGTAATCTCCCTCACTTTCCCCTAAAGTTGAATCTACTGCCTTCAGAGAAGTTTGCACCAAGCTTACATTGGAGAAGGTGGAAAACGAAATCTGGTCTCCAAAGTGCAGCAGAAATTACTAGAGAAAAACCGGAATGCAGTAAACTGACCGATGAATTTTGCAACACAAACGCCCAGCTTGCCTGCGTTCCTCCCAGCAATCCCTGCTTTCTGCCTATATACACACATACTGTCTGCTTCATCTTTGAACTGCCCTTCAAGATGACTTGAATACAGAGCTAAAGCAGCTTCAACAGGCAACCAAACTGTATCTAACACCAGCAGAGCGTCCATGTGTACACAGCTTTGTTAACAAGAACAAATCGCTTCCCGCCCTGAATTGCACCTAAGAAGAGGCACAAGCTGGTTCGAAACTAGATATAAGTCACAGCATACGTGCTTGCTAAGAAGGGCATTAGAACGCAGAGCTTGGGGAGAGTCGTGTGGCAGGAGAAAATAAATAATAATAAAAAAATGCAGTGGATTCTGCACAAAAGAAATGAAAGTGATAGGCAGCCAGGGAGCACAGCTGCTTGAAATGATTCTTGAGAAAAGAAATGGTACGGCTGCATGCCTTATCCCAACCCCCTACCTCTGAAAGTATGAACCTCGGCAATGTTATTCCTGCTCTGTCCAAGCATAAGGAGCAGGCACTCTGGAGTACCCCATGGAGAGCCAAAAGTGAGACTGACCATCCAACCTAAAGCTTTAGGTCTTAAGATTTTGGAGGTGTTGGCTTTGCAATTTAAGAGGCTGTTTTTAGCAAAGACTTTCTTCACTGCAGTAGTAGAGACTACTCGCAGCTCTAAATGCAAGGGCTTAATCCCAGAATTACCGGCCTGTAGATAAACTGTCCACACCTTTGACAATCTGCAATTAGTATAGTAGAACAATGTAAATAGGACTCCAACTTAAAGATGACTGAGAGTGATACAATAGAGGGGTCAGGGGAAGCTCATCCAGAAATTCAGTGTGCACCCCCTTAAGCAAGAAATTTGAGTGCAACTAAAAATAGAAAGTGAGACTATCTGACAGCTAAATTGCCAGTGGTAGCTTAGCATGGATTCTGTTACATTGCTCAGCGACCCTCAGTGAATTAAATAGATTGAAATGCTAATGATAGAGTGAATTCCCAGCACAGAGGTAGAATAAAGTAGTCAGATTAGGTTTCAGACAAGGTGAGTTCAATGGCAGCAGAGAGATCAGAGTTTGTTTAGATCAAGGTACAAAGGTAATTTGGCTAGATCAGGGTAGAGAGATGCTTCTTTAAAGCTTAGTGGCTTCCCCTGTTAAGTAACGTGCTGAAAACAGCGTAGACCTGACAAGCTATTGCAGTGACTGTTATTTTATGTGATTTCTATCAACATTGGAACATTTTTCACTGGGCTAAATACACTCTTAATGGCATTGTCATTTATCTCCTAATTAGTTAAATGCTACTCTGATGACAGATGTGTGATGGTTCACCTGGGCTGTCAGTCAGACTGTACTTACTTCTTCTCATCTGGTATTCTAACCAGCATACAGCTTCGGTGAAACCGTAACTGTGGCATTTATTCTCTTCAGTGTTTACAGGCTCACTTATACCACGGCATCACAGCTTCAAAAGCACGCAAAGGTTCATCCTCACTGCTCCTCCTAAAGATCAGGAAGCAATCTTGCCACAGAGAGGAGACACAGGCCTGATCAAGTGTCTTACCCACCACCGCACAGACCCAGGCCAGACGTGGTCAACAATCGCTTACCAAAATTTAAACGGAGGCTAATGATAATGCAAAGTGATATTCACAAAGCACACACGAAAAATAAGAACCGAGCCTGAAACTGCATCCACAGTTCACCCATCTCAAACAACCCGGGAGACTCTCCAGAGTGGGTATATTACAACATAAATTCCAAGATCAATTTAGCCTTAAACAACTGATCCATCCCTTCTCATCCAAGGTCACACAATGAGTCGATGCCATTAGATCTAAAACAAAAACCCCTGAAATAAGATGCACTATCCTAGCAGAAAGGGCAATTAAAGATCTTACTTGACAAGATAGGGAGCTCACCATCACTTGGAGCTTTAAAAATGAGATTAGGCATCTTTCTAAAGGACGCGTTGCAATTCACTACCCTTGTAATTCAGCATAGTTATTCTCGTAAGAATGTGACATTGCAACTTGTCATTCGACTATCAATCAGTGGTGTCACAATACTTCAGTGTTGGTTGTCTTTTCCCATTACAATAAATAAATAAGAATTATGTATTCTAGTGAAAAAAAAGCAATGTAAGCTTACATAAGGTCACAAGAGGCATAACATTATGCCCATGGGAGTTTCTTTTGCTGTAGTGCTTATGACGGTGTGAGCAGGAAATCCAAGCTCTCTGACACCTCTACTTTTGGTTCAAGCACCAGACTCTCACCATCTGGACTTCGGGTTAATTACTACACAGGAAAAAAAACACAAGAAATCAAGATTTTCCAGTGTATTAATTTGATTTAGCTTTCTCTTTTCCAGTGCCAAGATATAAACAGGACCGGTTCTGAGATGGCAGCTGACTCTGCAGGAGTCAGTCCCTCAGCCAGACAGGCTGCACTTTGAGCAGTGAACTTCTCAGACACCGCATATGGGATGGGACACACTTCTGCTTTCCTCTTCACTGAGATTAGTTCTTGGTTTAGTCTCAGTATTACTACAGGAAAAAGACTATGTGGCCCATATTTGGAGGCTGTGCGAAACAGCTTTGATGGCTGCCCCTGAATCTCCATCCTCAGTGTCGAAGGTTAACAAGAGTCTGGGACCAATTCTGCCCGGCTATACCGGTGAGAATCTCGGTGACTACCAGTCCCTCAAGCACAGAGAAGCTGACAGCAGAGCCTCACCCCTTGTGGTTCCAGGGCTAAACGAGGGTCAGCAAGTGGAAATAATTCTTGTGAAGCAGAACCCTGGTGTGTTCTCTCCATTCATAGTAACCGACCACTTTATGCTAAGTGACTCATTACCATGAGTGGAGGGAACATGATTCAACCAGAAAAGTACAGATCATTTGCATAGATTACTTTCCTGCTTGGTTTCCATGATGTGGAGTAACAGGGGCTGCCTGCAAGACAAAAAGGAGAGTCCTGTGAGTAATTCTTGAAGTGTTAAGAGATAATGGATTGAAGAGACATTTGGATATGGCAGTCTAGAAAAAAACCTCCACACATTAGGAAGACGGAAGCTCTGTGTTCCAGTTATTTCTAGTGTTGTGGAAGTGAAATGAAGCTAGTGTTTGGAGAGTGCTTCAAACACCACTTGTGGAATAAAGAGTAAACGGTTTTTTGCAGCCCATGGCAGTCAGTGCTGGAAGAAATAAAGAGGCAGAGGCCTCAGGCATGATTTGGTTGGATTTCAAGATTTGCTTTTCTTCCCCAGCTGGATGCAGCTTGTGTTTTTGTTCAGTGGTGACACCACCCTCATCAGCCTCTGTGGAAAGACACAGCACTGCAGAGCTGGTGGCTCACTTCCGAAAAGGGGGTGGTGGTCTCCCTCAGACTCACACCTTGCTCTGGACACCGCAGCATTCCGCAAGATTAAACTCAAAGAGAGCTTTCACAGCATTCATGTATCAGACTACTAACCTAAAATGAGGATGTGATTTCACTTATAACTCTGCACTGAAATGTAGCAGCTGCTGTGGGTATTTTGTCATTTCTTTCGCTGAAGCCCTTGCTGGCAGAATCACAGCAGAACTAAGCAACTGGTCTCCAGTAAAATCACAAGGGCAAACCCAAACTGTTCACTTTGTGCGTAAATGGTTTAATGTGACAGGGCGTGGGGGAAGCAGAAGATCTGTCAAGAAAAATAAACAGGAAAGAAAACATTACTTCAGAGTAGCTCATCCCAAGTAAATTGAGCTTGCTGAATAAGCAGCATGCAAACTATTGGGTTTCAAGAGTTTCATCCTGGCTCTAGGCAATGTATGATGCTTCACTTGGCAAACAAGCCAAGCTCAAGAAAAACAACTTTGCTAGATTCAGAGAGTGCAGAGGGACAGGGAAGAACTGAAGTGACACACAGCTCACCAGGTACAGGGCTTATTTTACTGTGAAAGCAGTCAGGCTTTGGACGAGGCAGACAACCCTAGAGACTTGAAACCCACAAAACCTTTCCCCACACTTTGAACCGAGCACCAAGTTGATAATGCTATATTTTCAGAAGTATGCAGAAGCGAAGTTGCACCTCCTTAGAGCAGCACAAAGTAGACACTCAAATCAGCACCCAATGACAACCCTGTGGCTGTACTCAGCTTTCCATCCACAGGCTTGTGACTCCTGAAGTCTATTTCCCTCTGCCTCACATTCCTTATCCTTCTGACCCAGTGGCTCTGAGGTGGTTACCTACCTAAAACTGTGCTGCTGCTGCTGCTGGAAGAGGAGGTTCACCTCTGCTCTCCTGAGGGATGGGCTACATCACTGCAGAGGTAGGTGAAATTACACCCTCTGCAAAGTACTCCCTTAATCTCCCCAGGAATTTGTCTGGAACCACATATAAGAACCAGCTGGAAAATAAGGAGAAGACAGATAAAAAGAGGGCACTGCAAAAACAAATTGAATTCAGCAATAACAAAGCAAAAATCAAATCCCTGTGAAGTGCCTGAAAATCAGCTTTACATTTTGATCTGGTTCAAAGTAGGGATGCATCACATTCTTAGGAAAACCAGAACTCAGGAGAGGATAGCAGATACCAAAGCCTTCTGGCAGCACAGGAGAATTCCCAGTTCCTGCAGCCCAGATAGTCCCAGAAATCCTATTATTACCCTTCCGCATTCTTACCACATAGTTCAAACCCTTTGCTTTCCCACAGCACCTCGGCTGTGCTCCCAGCCACTCTGCATGCATTCGCGTGTAGACCAGGCCCTGTGAGTCTGTTCTCAGCAAGAAACATCACCTGGGCCCGGAGCACAGAGCTAAGACACAGAAAGAGCCACAGCTGCTGGAGAACTTCCTTTTAACCGGAAAAGTACCGCCCATTCTGGGAGAACTTGCAGCAGGAGACACCACACAGGTGACAAGCCCATTGTTTCCAGCTGACAAGCAAAAGGGTGTGGGCTCTCCTTAGGAGCTGGCAGAGGTTCAACAGCTGTTCCGGAATCTGCTTCATTCTCGCTGCAGGCAAATTCCAGCAGACCCACTTCCAGAACGTGTTTTATAGCATGTGCTAAAACATCAAATGATCCACATCAGGCAAAACAAACCAGTGGCCACGGGTTATTTTTAAAGTGAAATAAACTAACCTGCCACTAATTCCTGGTGGTCTGCTGCAACCGCCTCTCCAGGATTTGGGGGGCAGCAGATCCATCCTAGCAATGTCCTCCCTTGTCTTGACATCCCTTCAGCTTGTTCCACCTCCCACCCCAGTGGGATGGCCGGTGCTCAGGGTCCACATGGATGATCTCATCCCAGGAGTGCTGTTGCAGAAGGGGGATGAATCAGCTCTGTCCCACCTCTGTTCCAGAAGGGCCCTACGAGGCGCTGTCAAAGCGGTGCACGGCATTTCTCACGCTACCGGCCCCTGGGCTTTCCCTAAGGAAAAGGTTTACTAGCTTTTTTTTTTTGGTCCGTCAGAAGCCGGGAGGGAGGAGGGGAAACCA
This sequence comes from Buceros rhinoceros silvestris, assembly GCF_000710305.1. Taxonomy (NCBI): domain Eukaryota; kingdom Metazoa; phylum Chordata; class Aves; order Bucerotiformes; family Bucerotidae; genus Buceros; species Buceros rhinoceros. The sequence goes on along the minus strand of NW_010391222.1, from coordinate 65,214 downwards.
GCAACAGCAACAACCCCTCATAAGCACTGATACGGCCCTAAGGGCTTCTCCACATTAAAGCTGATACAGCCGTGTAACTCCTACAGGCTGCTATTGTGGTTTGTGTTTGCACTCGCTGCTCTAATCACAACTGTTGCCGACAATGGTTTACAAGACCACTTGCAGCTCTGTCTTGGAAATCAGTTCAGATGTCAACAGTTACACGGCGAATGGGCTTAAAGTAAATGGGTAAAGGCCATAAACTTGACACCATGAAGTGTAAGTCTCCCAAATAAGGAAGAGTTGGAACTTCTCAGTACTTCCCGGGGTCTTTTGCAATTGGGCCGTGGTTACAAGTGGCAGAAGCTGCAGAGCTTGTCGCCAACCAGGGCCTCCTTGGACAGAGCTCCATGAAGAAACAGGAGTCAAAACGTACCAGGTGAGAGTTTACAAATGGGGAACCGAGGCAAGGGAAGTTTAATAATAATGATACCTAGCATTTATTTATTGCTTTAAATGGTCCACACCCTTTACAGACGTTGGCCTTCACGATACCCTGGGGAGAGGTGTCTGGCTATTATTATCCTGTTTTTCACAGATGGGGACAAAGAGGCTGAAATGTGGCATTTTCCAGGCCAAATAGTTGACAACTGGTAAACATAATTCTGTGCTTCAAGTCCAGCTCCTGCTCTCCACATCTTTCATGAAAGAAAATATCGTAGTAATTCTCCTTCTGACCAACCTTGTCTTATTGATCCTCATAGCTGCAGACACGCAGAGCATCTTTAGCCCCTTTGTGAAAACAGCTGGTTTAAGACGAAGCATGAGGTGGCTTCTCCCAGTGAGTACAGATGACTCCTTTCCCTTGGACAACCCTCTCCCCCAGCCCTGCCTGCCACCAGCATTCCAAGTGTGCTTGCTTGCTGGGCTCGCTCCTCGTACGCATCTTACCACACTAATTTTATTGGTCCAGTGCTGCCCATAACAATCTCCTCATTTTCCCCTGCTTTTCCAGCTGAAGGAGGACCACACAAGGGTGAGAATGGAGCTGAGCAATGATTTCTAGGAGGATAAATAGAAAGAAGGGAAACAGCTACTAGGCAATGTTGACATAAGTCTGAGTGGAAATTAAACAGTTTCTCACCAGCAGAGTGAGCTTCTGGAACTGATCTGGGAGAGCAGTAGTGGGGGATAAAAATCAAGGGCAAAAAACCCCTTAGCCAATATATGTAGTTTTAAGATGGATCTTAATAAATCTATAGGGGTGGCTGCCTGGGACGCACGGGATCAGACCTGCTGGTGGAGGAGGTCTCTCCAGCCTGGTGCTCCCTACAACTTCCTTGAAAGCACTGAGCTGTTTAGCTCACAGCTGCCAAGGTTAATTTCTTTAAAACCTTGGCTGCCAAACGCACAAAGCTGGGGCTCCACCGTGGTAATCTACAAAATTCTATTGCAACACTCGCCTCCAGCTTTGTTCCCCGCCCTTTGGGATTTTGTGCCTTTATTTTCTGAAGGAATCCTTCCTTCCCTCCTGTGGCAGGGTCTGTACTAGAACAGTCCCACCTTAACGAGGCCCTGGGATGCTTTGCCGTAGTGCTGGCAATCCCTCGCTCCAGTGGCACTCAGCCTGCCTCCCTCTGTCACACCCAACTGCTCCAATTCATTTGGTTCTGCTACTGAAATAAATTAATAGCCAGGGTTTCCTGTGGTTGGCATGCTCTGTGGACGCGGATCATAGCCTCGTTTTGTCAAGCTCGTGAAGAAGGCTGTAACGACAGCAATGGCAGTTGGTGCAACCGAGTAAAAAGTTGGTACTTACATTCAAGTTGGCAGACCCTCTGCTCCTCTCCTTTCTTCCCCAGTGTGCAGATGCTCCTTGGCCTCCCCAAAATTGGTGATGCAGTGGGCACACTTCCAGCCAGAGGGGATGAAAGGGACGGGTCAGAGGCCAGGTCCTCCCTGCTGACCCATGGGGTGTCAGAGGCAGCTAAAACCCATTCATCAAATGTAAGTGCTTGGTTATCGCAGAGGGAGTGCTTGGGGCTTTGTCTCCACGGGAAGATTGCATTGGTATCGTTCAGAGTATGATCGCAAATTGCTGCAATCCCTAGGGGCCCTTCGTTGGTAGAAAAATGTGAGTCCTTAATGCCCATTAATTAACTCAAAGTACGCTTTGCGGGAAATGTGTAGTTTTCACATGAGTCATAGGTTATATTAAAGACCAGCTCTGCGTATTTATTTGCTGTATGATTCAGCAAAACTCAAGCAAGCACGTAAGTTTAAACATGTGCTTGTAGCTCAGTGAAGTCACTGGAAGGCTGCTGAAATGCTTCAGTGAGTTGGAGCTTATTTAGTCTGTGTGTGATTTGGGGATAGGCATCAGCAATCAAAACTTTCCAATACTTTACTTCGCCCGTGTAGTACCTGAACGTGTCCTCCTTTCCTTTTGGCTGGAAAACTGCCAGCGCTGTGAGAGTAAATAAGACTCAAGCCTAGAGAAGATTCAAGTTGGGCCTGCTTAAAACTCAGTGGATCTTTGTGGTCATGGTACAGAGAACGTGTGCGGTTTTCTGCAGCTGCAGCTCTGTCAGCCTCTGCAATAAGGACCACTCCCCTGCTTTTCTGCTCTCCTGAAAGCCGTTGCACTAGCAGACTGAACTGCTTTGTGCCAAGAGGCTCCAAGGCGCCCAGAAATGTTGGAAAGCTCAGGAAATTGCTGTGTACCTTTGGAAAGCACTAGCAGTCTTGGAATCACAAGTTACTGCTATACAGCTGAGACGAGCATCTCCTGATCATCTGCGCTTTCCTGCCTGGACAGCAGCAGGTATAGTGCACGAACCACAAGAAGGCATTTCCCACAGCTCTTTTCTCCTGCCATCAAAAGATGATATAGCAGTAAAAACACTGTCCTTCAAGCTAGGGCCACCTTGCAGCTGGGGCAGCAGACGCAAGACTCAGTCTGTTTGCGATTCTCTTCTGCCCCGTTGAGCCTCTGGAAGGGCTCCTTTTCCTCCATGCACACCGTGTCAGCCACCAATGCCTAATGATTGCTGTTTAACCTTAAAATATGACAGCACTGTGCTGAACCTCTGTGATCCTGTAATCGTATCTTCTCACAGACGCCCTTTTCCTGCAGCTTAAATATTTTACAAATACATGTCTAAGTACAAATCTACCGCATTAACTCTTGTATAGAGGGTACTTATTTTCAGCTAGGTGGCTGGGATTCCTGTAAGTATAATTTACCATGCAGCATGACAGAGCTGGGCTAGAATGCACTGCTTTTACTAGCTAAAATACAATAAAATATGCTACACCATGTTTCACAGATGAATCACTTCTAAACCATGCCTTTAAGTATTGTCTGTCACTGCAGTTCCTTATTGCAATACTTCGTGAGAGCTGGAGAAAAAGAGAGAGAAATTGCCCCTTAAATCTCCACAAAGCCTTCCATCCAGAAGAAATTAGGGACATTTGTTCTTGGAGTCAGATGGGTTATGTAAGAGAAAGCTATACACAACAGGTTTTATTGGGGTGGAGGTGAGGGGAATGTGTTTTCGCTTATTTATTTGTATTATGTTTTATTAGAAGAATGTTCAAGGACCGGCTCATGAACAAAACAACACCCAAACTCTGTAAAGGGCAGCTGCAGTCCAAAGGGTTCAGACAACCATTTCATCTCAGCCCAAGCTGCCAGGGCACCAGGGGAGAGAGCCCAGTGGAGCAGAACTTCCCGATACCTGCTTCGAATTAGCTCCCGCGAGGAGAGTCAATAGCATGTGGACAAAGCAGAGAAGTACGTCAGGCAGATTGCCTGCAGATAGTGAGATGTTCCCGTATTCGGTAGGTGCCGAATGCTCTGTGCAGTGCTTGCTTCAAAGGAGGACAGTACTGGAAAGAACTACCGAGAGCACAAGCCCACAGCAGTCACAGATGCTGAGGAGCAGATGGTTGTTTGGAAACAGCCATACAAGATCCATGCCAAAGGCCTTCAAACACTTTGCAATATCTAAAATCAAACTGAAGTATGAAAGAGCCAAAGCTATGGAAAGAGAGCAGAAACGATCCGCAATGGGATGTCTGGAGTCTGGCTGAAGGCTTTATATAAGTTATGTGATTGGAAGGCACACGCTTCATTTCTGCTACCAAATCCATCTCCACCTGCCAGATCCTCAGGTTTTCCATCACTCCCTGGCTTGCCTGCGAGGGCCCTGGAGCCAAGTATTGGGTTATGCCCTGGGCTCCTGAGCCCTCGGAGCAGAGCTGCTGAAGTCCTTCACAGACCCAAGAGGTTTTTCCGTAGGTTGGAGCAGGTTGTTTCTAAGCCAGGCTCCCCATGGGCTCTTCTCTCTCTTCTTTAAAGCTACCACTGAAATAATGCAGTAAAGGCAAAGCTGGAATAACAGGGCTGTCACAGCTGGTAGCCGCAGCTGCGAGTTTGGGCCAGAACACATTGTTCTTCCTTCTGCAGATGCTTTCTGTTAATAAGACACTTACTACTGAGATATTTTCTTCTTTGGGGATCTGCAGCATGAACCAAAACCAAGGTCAAAGACACAGTCCATTTTTTCATTTACCACGTTGGCAGGATAAACAAGAAACC
>NW_010391222.1:54818-60544 GCF_000710305.1 Buceros rhinoceros silvestris | reverse complement strand
GAAACCAGGAATTCCCCGGTCCCTTCTGACATGAATAAATAACACCCCTCTTACTCACTGCCCGTCAAAAGTTTTCACCAAGATACAAGCCCAGGTTGGAAAGATATCCAAAGGCCATTAAAATGCTGCGTGATGGAAGAAAACTTGACCTTCAGGGCAGAGTATCTTGGCACAAGCACAGGAGTTACGCATGCCTGGTGCAAGGGTGTGCACACACAAACGGCCTGATCCCCGCAGGGACCGTCATTAGAGTTACGAGCACCAGTTCCACAGTCCCTTGTTCACTGAAGATACAATCCAGCATGAATGTAGCTCCAGCAAGTTTCTTCCCCTCCAACTCCTCTTCAGAGAAGTCTCCTCTCCAGCTTATCTGAAAGCAAGCGTCACAACTAGTTCAGCCTGAACCACAGCGTTCAGCTCAGGTGAAAAGCCAGTGGCTTGCGTCTCACTGCCGTTTGTTCACGTATATCTGAAAATAGTGTAATCACAGTGGAGAAAATTGAGTAGCAGCTCAGTGCCAGGTTTTCCTGCCACCTTTAAGGAAAAGTGTGATTCAGGATCACTGGAGATCTTTTTCACGCCCAGCGCTGGTCCCAGGCTTGCATGCAGCTCTGTGCAGCTTGGTGCAGCTTCCCGCTTTGCCCCACCCACCAAGTTTTGGTTTTCTGTCTCAGGCTGCACAGCCAAGTGTGTCTCAGAACCAAAAAACATTATTAAGTTAGTTGTACTAATGTCTTCCTGCACATTTTGTAAACAGTTTGAGACCACAGGGTTTTGCTATGTCTCATGACTTCTCCAGAAGGAGGGTGAGTCAGAACTGGCCAGTGAAGAAAGCTGTTGTGTCTGGGATCCCCACTTCATTTGTTTCAGGGCTCATGACTTCTCCAGAAGGAGGGTGAGTCAGAACTGGCCAGTGAAGAAAGCTGTTGTGTCTGGGATCCCCACTTCATTTGTTTCAGGGGCTGGAAGGTGGACATTATGCTTTGCATGCGTTTTTATTTCACTTTCTTTAGTCACCCCGGCGATCTGGGAAGGGGAGGCTTGGGGACAAGAGAATTTTTTCTTTTTTCTTTTTGACAAAACCAGAAAAAACCCTCAACCCTTAGAAGTACCAAGTCTCAGTTTTATGCAAGAACATTCACAAAGCTCCCCCAAGCATTTGCATCCAGAACAACACTGTCGCCAGGAGGCTGTAACACCCACTCACACCATTTCCATTGAGCATCACCACGTTCACGTCACCGTGTGTGCCCGTGTGCCCTGCAGTCCCTGCAGCCACACTCCCCCTCCCGACACACAGCGCTCACCCAGCCCAGGGCAAAGCTGCCTGCTCTGCCTGCCCCTTGCTACCCACCGAAGGACGTGCAGGAAGGCTGTGTGCATTTGGAGACATGCGAGTCTCCACCCTATAAACCTGACTGTGCTCAGCCTCCTTTTCAGTCCCAGAGATTTATGTATCCCCCCTGTTTTAAGTAAACTCTCTTCCAAGAGCATGACTGTAGAGGTACGTTCAGGCATAAACCCATATAAATTATGTGGTCTGAGTTCCCCAGGGATTAGCATGGTTTCTGCAGTCTCTCTACTACTCAAGCTCCCCTGTACACTCCATAATCATTTCCAGCTTCCTTCATGCTCCCTGACTCAGGGCTATAACTCACTGTCACCCTCTGCGCTCAAGAGGCCTCTGATAGCTCCTCAGCTTGACTAGGAGACCAGCTTTCACGCAGAGCTCCACGTCCCTGGGCAGGAGGGAAAATGTGCCCATGCCACGCAGGGTGGCTCAGTGCAGTGGTGCCCTCCGAGGTGCTGGGACAAGAGCTCTGCTCACAAGACCCCCAAGAACAGAAACCAAGAGTCAGCCTGTTGTGACCTGCCAGAGGTCAGACTGCCAACACAGCCCTACCGAGCAGCGCAGCATGGTACAGAAAACCTCCCTCCCCACAGCCAGTGCAAGGGCCATCGCGGAGAGAAAAAAAAAAACAAACCTGTCCTGGGCTTTTGTGTATCTTGTACTGGAAAATATGCACTGGTTGATCTAGGGACAGTGGGCTGTTGGCTGAGAAGACTCGTGGGGTTTTTAATACCATCTATTTTACATCTACATGGTGAAACGGAGTAAAACTTGCCCTTGTAGCAAATGAATTCTATAAAGATCAGAAATGGATATTGCTTATTGCCTATTGATTTCATGAACAAAGAATGTGTGCGTGGCATGAGAACCGACTGTTTGCACTACAAACACTTGCATAATTATGAGAGAAGTACACATTAATGAGGGACGAGCTGTATTTTCCTTAAGTGCAAAGTGTATTTAAAAGGAAAAAGCGCTCCTAGAGCTTTTGATGTCAGAACTTGTTAAACAGTCAGTAGCTGGAAATTTAAAATTCCTTCACATCAGCGCTCTTGGATCTGTGATCAATAGGGATTAAGTCAGACAGGACTTTTCAAAACCTCTACCTTTATTAGCAAATAGGAAACCGAAATACTGGGGCACTGCTGGACACACCCGTGAGATCTTGGTGCCAGAAGAGAGACGAGAGGAGAGCATTGTCTCTCCACTGTTGGGGCAGCCACACGAGCATCGTACCAGCCTGACTCAACCACAGCCACAGCCATGAAACCTAGATGCTAATTTCCTTCCTTTGATGCTTGCCTGACTATCTCCTAAGGGCATGCCAGTCTGTGGAGGAGGTTTCCTGCCAGATTTCTAGTCACCCCACTCCTAAGTGTGCTATTGTGGTACTCATTTCCCGTCAGGAGCTCTCCATTGCAACAGTCCGTACATGAGGTTTAGCCTTCCTTGCTGATGATAGTATTTTTCTCCTTTGAGAAGAAGAGGCCAGCCAGGCATCTGGGAGGATGACAATCTCTTCTGCTCTGGGGAGGAGTTTCTGCAGGACACCAGAGGTGCCTCAGGTGAGAAAGGCAGAGGCTGAGGGCAGGCAGCCTTGGATGGAGGGAAGCTCCCTGGCAGTTTGCTGCAGCCCATATAGTCACTGAGTTAAAACCGGTTCTGGAAGCAAAGACGCAGAAGGCAGGGAGGGCAGAGACAGCTGCTTTGCATTTTCTCCATTTGCAAAGTTCAATGTCCCTGGTTTTATTCTCATTAAATCTGGTTCCAACCGGTTTCTGTTTGTTTCAAGCTTAAAGCCTTTCAAATCTTTGGGGACCTCAACTGAAGATGTAGCAGGTCCTCTTCCAAGCTCTAGCTGAGTCAGGGTGCCATCACAGGGGACTTCTACAGACTCTTCCACAGCCATTTGCAGGACTTCTTCCTGCTGTTATTTAAAGCCCTGAGGCCTTTGGGTTATAAACGAAGCAGGATTCCCTCTGCTATTCATTCAAATCACAAAGCAAGTGGACTGATTTGTAAAAAGAGCTCTAGGCATTAAGTGAAGGTGAGCTGCACAGATTTCTGAACATTTGGACCCATCTGAGTGCTTGTAGATCTGCTTTTTCATCTTATCTGATCTTTAACGAGCTATGCAAAACAGTTCACGAGGCTGCACAAGACATGGGTTTGCTTGTGCACATCAACTCACTGTTGGTACCAGTGCATTGGGTTTCTTTGTAGTGGCTCCACTTGAATGCTTGTTCTTCGTGATACTCTCCAGACTGGCCTCAAGGTTAGAGTTGCTGTTCACACGGTGAACCTCGTTCAGCTGAGGCACACGTACACGCTGGCGATAGCTGGGCACGCTGGGCAACTAGCAGCAATTTTGTAAGTGAGGTTGAAGAGCTTGGGTGCAGCACAAAGCCAAGAACCGCAGCCTCCAGGACAGGAGCGAAAGATGGGATGTGTGTACATCACCTAGAGCCTCCAGGACCAGTTTTAACCTCTCCTCCACCGCACTGCCTTCCAATCTGCTTGATCTGGCTGGGATTCACTCACTGTCACTCTGCTCAGAACTTCCAGGAATGCAGAACAGTCAGAGGGTTGTGCTCATCTGTGCCCACTGGCAATAATCTCCAAACCATCACCAACGGCTAGAGCCTGCTCAGGTAGATGTGTCTGCTCCCCTTCTGTGGGACCTCTTACTGCACCCTGCCCTGCGCTGGAGCAGGGTGCCCCTCCCTGTTCTCTGGGGACTGCTATTAAGAAACGCCTGGTTAAGGGGTTACAAGACAGTCTTCATTCGCTCCTGTCAGCTGAGGAGCAGAAAAAGCAAAGGAGAACAATTGATCCAAGTAGTTCTTTTCTTTCCTTCTTTCTTTAACACAGAAAGAGAAAAGAAATTGAGAATCTTTGCCTTTCCTGGCATTTTACATTTGAGTATGGACTGAATAAAGGGTTAGGTCCTGGGCCCATAGAGGCAGCTTCCAGGCAGCAATTCTATAAAAGAGGAGCAAAGATTAAGAGCTTGGCTCTGATCGGATCCAGAAATCAATTTCTTCTTGTAGGGTTCTTTTCATTTACCAATTTTTGCAATTTTACTAGAGTTATAAATACGCTGCCTTTTGAGGAAAAAAATAGACTCCTGCAAAATTAAGAAATCCAGTCCCTTTCTTTTTATATCTAGCAGGTGCAAGCTACCAAAAGAGATTTCCTTCTCAGCAGACACTGTATCTGAACACTGTGGTTTCATTTACAATATTTCCTGCATGAATGAGCTAAGCCCTGTTGTTGCCATGTCTTTGGATTTACGATGTGGTCAACAGTTTGTTATTTTCTTCTCTGCTTTCCACTTGCCTTTGTCTCGCTCGGGTGACAAGAGGGGTTGAGGTGAGTCATCTGGCCAGTGGAAACTGCTATGCATCTTAACCAAGTGGCAGCTTGAACCTCCGGGAACCCCAGGAGCGTGGCTCAGCCAGAGATGCATTTTAATGACAAATCGCTGAGATGAACACGGCTCAGAGCCCAAGTCTGTTGTCCTCGGTGCAACATCATCACATTGACTAGCGGAGCAAAATGTTTTATGTTGCTGTGAAAGGAACCGACACGGCTGGAGATTTAATCATTTCGGATTCATCTTGGCATGACGCCACTAGTGCGTATAAATGGAGCGTTTAATGTTTAATGTGCTGTTCTGACTGAGCTGTGACCTTCTCGTGCAATTGCATGTTGGGGATTTCCGATGCCATGTCACTACAAGCAGCATTGCCACTTACGCTGTTTGAAGTGGGTGAAAACCACGCAGCCTGAGACAGCAGCCTGCCCCTCCAAGGGCTTGGCATTCAACAAGGACCTGGGACCTGCCTGGGACTGGTGGGCGGGTCGGAGTGCTCTGCCAGCGGCTTCTTGACTCAGCAGCACATGGTCGTGGTGCACATGTGACACTCCAGAACAGGATTTCACTGATCACGGTGGCCCATGCTCATTAAATAGCTGCAGAAGTTCAGAAAGGACATCCCTCTGATAGTTTGTCACTTCATCTGAGGAAATATGACAACCTGGAAAATAATGCAGTGCCAGCTGCAGGAGTCTCCTCTCTTCCCCCACTTCACTCCAGGTCAGCTTTCCACAGCTGGAGACCACAGTAAGAGGAGACTGGAAGTCCTGCATCCCTGTCACAGCATCAGGAGACCTGGATCTCTGCCTGCATTGTGCAAAAGTAGAGTAAGTATGCAAATATTACGGAAATCAAATAAAAATGGGAAATGCTTATTTTATGTTTCTATTTTTCCTCCATTCCTCTCCCCAGCCCAGCAGAATGTCAGACTCCTACAACACACAAGTTTCCTGAGGATGCCTTTATCAGCCAAAACAGGGATTGTTTGCAACATTC
>NW_010391222.1:51571-54654 GCF_000710305.1 Buceros rhinoceros silvestris | reverse complement strand
TCTTTCCCTCTGCCACATCATTTTTATTGGCTCGCTCGGTTTCCGCTGCATGTGCTTCTCCCTTCTCCACCAGAGGAAATGAGCAACACACAGGCTAGAAATGAGCATGATATTAAAGAGAGAGAACTGAAAAGCACTTAACGCACATTAACCCAGGATCAGACTGGGCATAGCTACTGCTCCATGTCTGATATCTTTATTGTTTCTTTATAGAAGTATCTAAACACTAGGAGGAAATTCCGAGTGGTTTTGTTTGTATTTTGCCTCAATGTGGATCAGACAGAATACAAAGCAAACTCCCACATGCTCTGCCCCGAGAAGACTACCCATTGATTTCCGCCTGTCCTGAGAATTAGGTATCATTTGTTGCCTGAGCATTCCAAATGTTGCAGGTTTTGGTCTAGTCAAACTCATCACTACTGCCGAGAAATCTGCTCTGAATCCAAGTTCTTTTTGTTGAACGTTTCCTCTGCTAAACCTTACACCACTTTCAGAATCTTTTGAGTTTCTTGGTTGTTTCCTGGAACTGGAATGGACCTCAGGAGCCCACATGGTTCATCTCCTTCCCCTAAGGAGGACTGGGTAATGAAGTCAAGCCTGACAAATGTTCACTGTTCTTAAGGAACAAGGTGGAGGTCTTGTAGCCTCCTCAGGTGAGCCATTCAAGTTCTTCATAATTGTGGAAAATACCTGACACCTTGGGAAAATCACTATCATATTGTTTCAACCCCCCTCCACCATCTGCTTCAGGTTTAGTGACGACATCTCTCAGCATCAGTAAAAATCTCTAACTCAGTGTTTGCAGAACACTAGTGCACACAGGTATCATTGCAGTGAGAAAGCTTCCAGGGACAAACGGATTTCAAGAGATTTGCTGAGCTTAGCTGTAAGGTTAAATCTGGATATAAGAAGAAAACACAGAGGGCCTGTAAGAAATCAAGAAAAGAGCTGTGTTAGACAAAGAGGTGTGGAATGGTGTAAAAGCAGACAAGATCTGACAAGCATCATTATCTAATGGAAGCTGTGACCTTATGCTGAGCAGCTCATGCAGTCAAATGTTAGCCTTTCCTGTCAGACTGTCAGGACAGGTCTTTCCACAAAGTAGGTATCAGCCTGCTAGGAACCGGACAAGAATTGGCAACTCAGAGCACCATCAGATGAACAACAAGGGCGTTCACTCTAATATCATGAGCTGATCTTGAATCTAGGTGATGGAAGGGAAAACACCTCTGAGTCATCCTGTCTCTGTTTACTGTTAGCAATGAGTACTGAGAAGGGAGCAGCCTCCTGGAGCACCTCCTGCCACCGAGCCACATACAAATGGGTGATACCTAGCAGAGCAAGTAAAGAGGCTGGCCGCAGCAGCGAGGAGTTTCCTAGTGGGAAATGGCTCAGAGCAGAGTGAGGCTCACTGGGGTTTCACTTGACCTGTTCCATCAGCTTTCATCTCCAGCAAGTGCTCACGCGTGCCTGATCCTCAGGAATATAAGTATTATGAAGTTCAGCTGGGTTCCTCACTCAAGCACTCAGCCGCCTGCTCAGAAAGGCTGTTGCACCTCATTCTACAGCTCCAGTCCCAGCTGTTTCCCACGCTGAGAAAGGCAGTTGTTGCCTAACAACCTTTCTTGTTGCTCAGGTCTTCTCTTTCCTCCCAAGCCATCCACACAGCCTGTGATCTGGTCCTACATCCCACCGCCCTCATCAGCTCCGGGTGCAAGGAGCCAAGTCTGGACCTGTGGATGCAGGACTTGATCTAACCAAGTAGACAGGAAAAGTCTCAACACCACCGAGACAAGAGACCACAGGCACATCATGTTCTATTTGCACTCACACAAGGATGCAGCTTACCAGCATTTGAAAGTATTCCCAGGTTCTTACATGGGTTTTTTAATATATATATTTTTTAGTTCTCTCACACAGGGAGAATTTTTTAATAAAATACTATTTGAGAAAAGAATAAAGCTGGGATTTTGCTGAGGCCAGAGGGCCTAGATAGCACTACTGAGTAACAAAACAGTGCTCAGCTAACCTGACTAACGGCGTTATCTGGATGGTCTGTTGGTCCCCTTCATCTCCTAGCCAAAACTTGAGAAAACACTTGCAGTGAAAATTTTATCTGCACCCTTCAGTTTTCTTTTCTTCCCTTCCTCATATCCTGTACGTTGTATTATCAATAGGTTTTTTCCCTCCTCCCAGTACCCCATTTATCAGCCCAGCACTGGTTTTGTTAAAATAATGCTGCAGTTCTAGGACTAGGCTCCAAGCCTACTTTGAAGGCTTTAGAAGTATTATACACCATTTCTGTTCAACAAACAGAAATAAAATGGGAGGAAGTTGGTGAAGGATCTTCATGCTGCTCCCCCTGACCTCCCAGCTGAGACCGTGCACCAGCACAAGTCAGTTCGGCAGTTCGTCTGAGCAGTGGTGACACTAAGCTGCTGCGAGTCCCACTCAGTCAGGTCAGGTGCCAGTGCCCACACTAACAAATACAACAAAGGTGGATAAAAGGCAACAATCAAAGCCCAGGCTGGTACTTTGGCTGCTTACCAGCAGCTTAAGGACATTTCGAGTCTATCAGAGCAGGCTGTGTTGACCTAGTGATCTGGAGGATACCTGAAGACCTGAAGTGTTTGCAGACAACTCATATGCAAGGAGAAAGCAGTGCACATAGGTGGCTGCAGGGAAAGCAGATCCGCAGCAGCGTTTCACTGGAGAGGGAAAAGGAGGGGTGCACAAGAGATAAAGTAGGGCCCCAGGCCCAGCTGTAGGTTTGGAATAAAGGTGACTCAAGTCTAATGACTCTGAGATAAGAGGAAAAGCAGGTACTTGGGCCCCCATCCTTGATGTAACTGCAACAGAAGTCACAGGAACAAAATGAATTCTCAGTCCCAGGTTAATTTACAATGGGAAGAGCAAGAAGTGGACAGAGGATGCCAGAAAGATGTGCAAACAGAGGACCAGCTGACTATATCTACCCAGAAACATATCTGACATGGGGTACATCTCATAGTACTTTGGAGACATTTCTCTGTTCCCCTCCACATGGTGACTCTGGACTCCCTTTATTGTTGCAGGAGGGAAAG
>NW_010391222.1:23417-51487 GCF_000710305.1 Buceros rhinoceros silvestris | reverse complement strand
AGGCCCATTTACAGAATGATTCATCTGACCTATTTCAGACATTTACTCCAGCATACAGTGACTCATGTCCTTGGGGTGCCCATTTCTTTCCTATAAACAAGAGTCTAGACAAGTAACTCAGATGTAGACATCCACAATTAGATGTCTACATTCGGACAGATGAATTCTGCCTCTAATGTTCAACGCAGAATCAGCCTACAAGCTATGCCAAAGACAGCTCTGGTTGATAGCCACAATAGGGAAGAGAAACAGGGTCATTCATTCTTTTCGATGGTGCGTAGCTCCATGCACAAAACGCTCAAAGCGCTAGCTAAAAGATTAACCATCCTGTGAATGGCAGTGATAGCACTACTGGAACAGCAGCAGGGACCAGTAAAGGAGATTCATTATTGCAACTATTTTTCTAACCTGCACCTGTGTCTAATTAACTGGTGTCAGATCCCTTTTCAATCAAAGGCATTTGGCAAAAGGAAGCACAAATCAAACGAGTTGTAATGCAATCTCCTCTCAGGGTGGTTGGTAATGGCACAGATGGGCATCCGGCCATGGGCTTCCATTCTCCCAGATTCGAGAGGCCACAAGAAAAAGCTTCTGCCAAGTCTCTTGCTAGTCTCTAGGGTCTGTTCTACAGTCAAAGCTGACTATAGTCCGTAGTGCTGTGCTTTCTGATGTGGGGCTCTTGGGAGCCCCTTGGGGCTGAGGTAGCTGGCAGGATCTGTGAGGCTTTAGGAACTAATAATCTGGACAAAAAGTCAGGTCAGACTACTGGGAAGGCTTTTTGTTTTGACAGTTTTAAAGTGTTTCTCATTTCAGCCTGTCAGTCTGATTTCCTGTGGCTCATACATTCACACTGTCTGTGTTTCCCTCAACAACTTTGAACTCATTGAGCAATTTCAGTCAAATTTGACAAAGAGAGAACAGTCTCAGAGTCAATTCAGTTCCTCAAAGGTTTGCAGAAATAACATCTCTCTCCTTTACGTGGATGTCTATGAGTAACCTCAACTGAACAAAAGGTTGCAACGTATGCTCAGCCTTGATTAGACACTGGAGAATCCATGTCAGAAAGAGCTGTTAGAGATACATCAGACTCCAACTCTGGAGACAGTTTTCATGAACTCCCAGGGCAAACCAGACTCAGTTTAACCCAGCAGCCATAGAGCCCCGGGGTTGTTCTCCAAACAGTTTTGGTAACAATCAACTGAAGTTTCAGCACATAAAGTCATCTCAAATTAAAAAAAACCCTAAAAAAACCCCAGTTCTGGTTTAATGTCGCAGCTGCGGTTTCAAATGTGGATATTGATCTCACTGAGCTGCGTTTTGGAAGGGAAAGGTAACTGTTTTCTGGTTTAAAGCTTTCGATGGGACAGTTCCCCTGCAGCTCCTGCCACCGCACCCCTCCTGGGTCATTATTTCCCAGGGAAGCACCATCCCTGGCTGAGCCTGGGCAGGGAGCATGCTGCAGCCCTCCCTGGCAAATTGATGTCCCTGCCCTAGGTGGCAAATTGATGCTCCTGCCCTAGGTGGGGATTCAGGAACTGCCTTCCCACACCCTGTCAAGCAAGGAAAGTTGGGAGACTGTCACTTGGTTCCTGGTGCCACTGAGCTTCAGCTGTGCTTTGGTCCCCCAAAGCTCGCTGTGAGCTCTGCCCACAGTTTGCAGTAACTGGAGGAGAGTCCTTTTGCTTCCCACCGATATGGGCTGAGCAGACAGGAGGCTGCTGGCACCACAGCCACAAACTTGGTCAGAGGAGAAGCTGGAAGGGGGATGCAGCTCTCAGTCAGATTGGCACCATGGCAGTCAGGCTAGTCCAGCTCATCGGGTTGCCACGGCTGTGGAGAGAAAGGAAAAGCTCCCTGTCAGCAGGGAATTTTGCACACTCTGGGCCAAATTCTCCATGGTGCACTCCCCAGCAAGACCCAAGCGTCTGGCTGTAAGAGCAGAGCTGCTCCAGGAGCCCAGGGATGGAGGAGGTTAACATTAAGTTACAGTTGGATGCTCCTCGTGCGGGGTGGCTGGGTCCTGTTCCCTGTGCATGCCATTCCCATCGCCTGCAAAAATAAGGCAGCAAAGAGCGAGTAAAAAACTTACCCCTTCCCCAGAATCCAACAGAGCCATGGATGGTTCCAAGGGCTAGGAGACAGCAAAAAACAGTTCCGTGCCTTCCTCTCCTGGCCCAGGTAGGTCAGGTCAGCATCAGGATTTCATGATGGGGAAACATGATTTTATCAGCCTGCACAAAACCTTGCAACATCTGGGCACAGGAGAGGCAAGAGCTGTGAGAAGAACTGAGGTAGGAAATCTGGCAGCATTGTCTGATTTACAGTGTCACCTCTCAACCCTCCCCTTTCCCTTCCCACACCACCTGCAAAAGCCCCTGACAGCTCTGCTGTCCTGGAGGAAGCAGTCACTATAAAATGGCATATATGGGGCTCCGGCTTCCTTGGCTGCTGCCCCTCATCAGAGTGCAGCAGCCCAGCCTGGGCAGTGCCTGGGAAATGCTGCTGGTCTGCCCCTCCAGTGCCCCCCAAGTGACGCGTTTTTATTCCACATCTGACCTTATCACTCCCAAAAGTAACAGAAGCCAGAGAAGGCCAGAAATATGGGCTTGCAGCGGGCTGCCACAGTTTTGTCAAAAAAAAAAATCCAACAAAAAACCCACCCCACCAAAAAAAAAAAACCCCTAGAATTAGAACTGAGCGGCCTGACTCCTAGGGAAGAAGCCCATAAAAAGCTGCAGACATCCTGAAGTACTCAGACAACATGAAGGCAGGCTGTCAGCCACCCTGAGAAAACACAGATAAGCAGAAACCCACATCTCCTCTTGCCAGAGCTGTGTCAGCTGAAGCGAGCTCAGCCGCTCTGCAGCCAGAGCTGCCTGGTTGCCAGACGCTCCTAACCAGCAGCTGGAGGAACAGCGTGGAGGGGAGATGCTCTCTCTGGGCACCATCTATACCATTTAGATATGCACCAATCACACAGATACCAAATTATTTTCAATATATGCGTTTTTCCCCAGCAGAGCTGCTCCTGCAGTTCAAGCTGCACGAGTGGTGCATCTTGGTACCTCACTTGTTTTAAACGGGTTCTACGCTGGCACTGCGGAAACCAACGCTTCTCCCCTTCGCAGCCGTAGTGTGGATGGACAGGACCAAAACCCCGCAGAACATGAGGCTCTCACATCACCTCTACAGCAATGCTCTGCCATCCAAAGTGACAGGGGTAGCAAAGATCACACCTTCAGACGGCCACCCTTGGTCTAGTGCTCCCTGCTATCCTCTGTTCCCAGACAGCATCACCATCTCTGATGACACATCAGGGCTACAAAGCAGCCTCTAAAAACAATGACAAGTAGCTTTTGTTCAACCGGGGGAGCAGGAACAGAAGAACCTGCTGGCACTGTGCACGTGTGTTAGTGGGAGACTCTGCGTTTCCAGCAGTGGTTTTAATGGTTTCTTACACATTGTTCTGCTGATTGATAGCTTACCACCGAGCTGTTAACGCAGCAATATCCCAGCCCTATTTACAGACATCTCTGCACATTTACTTTGTCACAAGTAAACTCTGCACACGGTAATAAAGCTTAAGGTAATGACTTCTTCAGCACAAAGCCAGCAATTTCCTGTCAGCTTGGTTTACAAATGGCTAACTCTGGGGTTAATTTTCAACTGTGGCTCCAAAGATGGCTAAGCAAAGAAGGAGTGAGGGGGTGGAGAAACTCCAGGCTGTGCCACTCTGAGCTGTGGCATCCCTGCTCTGAAGGATGAACACCCTGTGCTCCTGTGTCCTTGCTCACAGGCACACACCGTTTTGTTCTTCTTCCATCAGCCAGAAAGCAAGTGAATGTCAAGCCCAAGTGTCAGGCAAACTCCCACATGTTAATATTTTCATGCCTCCTTCTCAAAGCCAACTTTGCTGCTACACAGCTGAGAAGACAGTGCCATGACACAAGGGGAGACCACAGCAGGTTTCTCCTCCAGTGGTCTGAGTGAGAGGCGTGGAGCCAGGCACCTCAGCGCATCGTGCAGCAGTACCAGCATGACCTGGGCAGCCACTGTAACCGGCGCTCCTACCAGTGCTGAAGGCACTCCAGCGAGAGCAGCTCCACCAGCCCCGGTGGCCATGCACGGGGGTATGGCATTACCGGCAGCGGAGCAGAGCATCCACCTGAACAAGCCTGGGAGTACCTGCGTGGGCTTCAACACCCTTCTCTAGAGCATATGGAAACAAGGCACTGAAACCATGAAACAACAAGCTGGGCTGCAGATAACCTGCACGTCCTCACTCCAGCCATCTCACTCCCTGCATAAAGGAAAACCAAGTGGGTATTACTGCTCTCTCCTGCATGCATCAGCTTTCACGTGCTGAAACGAGGAGCTTAACAACTCCAGCCTCTTTCTATAATTAGCACAGAGAGAGGATGCCTGAGAACAGGAGTCTATTTTTGGTATTGTGAGTCACCTTCCAGAGATGTGCATCTTTTGCACTGACCATATAGAAAGATTTGAAAGTAGATACCTAAAATAGATGGCATAAATATGCATTGAAAGCTTGGAGCATACTGCCCTTTAACTGGGTTATGATGTTCCTCCGTAACAGGAGTGGGAAAACACTTTGTCACACTGAAATCTAAACCGCTGCACCTAGGAGGGCTGTCAGCAGCCAATGCAGGCACAGAGGGGACCAGATAATGCTGGTGGTGGTTTTGCAAATCATCTCAATCCAGCATCCTAATCCCACTGGAAAACAGCAAACATCTCTGTCCTTGCCTTGGTGTGGGCCTGACTTGCTTTCCCACAGGGACACTGAACCATGGGAAAATGGTCCTGGTATTGCTGAAAAGGATGGAAAAGTCAACATAATTCCATCTGTGAAAAAAGGGCCAAAGGATCAAGAGCCCCTCTTGGTTGGGTCTCCAAAAGGTAGGTCTGCATTTGACATTTTCATTTTTGGTCATGGCTAAAAGGAGAAGAAATTAAAAATGGGAAAAGTGTTAGGGGAAGGGCTGCAGCAAAGCTTCAGAGCTTTTCCACGCTACAGCCCACGGTTTGGGGGATTCTTCTCCCCTCATCTTCCTGGATTTTTTTTTTTTCCCCCACTGAACGTCCCCCCAACCCTTCACAATTTCAGAAACGAAATTTGCATTGGTTAGAGGCATCCTTTGTGTTTGCAAGAGCCCAATCCTTAACCATTTTTGCTTATTCCTGTTGAGATTTCACTTCCCATTGTTTCACTTCTATCAAGAAGCATCCCAGTCTCCTGTTTCCATCATAAGCTATTGTATTTGTTCTCTTCTGCCCTTCCTGATTTATCCTACAGCAAGATCCTTTTTTACCATCCCAGCTTCCACAAAGGTTCCTTCAGCCCCTTCTGTAAATACTTCAAAGCTTTAAAGAATGAACCATGTATTTGGCTCTGCACGCTCTTAAACAGCTTGCTGAATACGCTCCTTGTTATTTTTAAGAATCTGTTAGAATTAAACCCCAGTAAGAAATCTGCCATCATTGTGGGGGATAGCACATTAATCAAAGCCACAGGCCTCTCCCCTGCCGCCTGGGCAGGGCTTGATAAATTGCACCTGGAGATAACTAATAAATCTGAGAAGTCATTTACTTTTTATGAACAGGAGCGGAGGGGGATCCAGCTGCCAAAGGAATGTGGGTGGAAGGGCAGCAGTGCCTGCAGCTCCCGACACATTTCCTTTCCTATTTCCCTGCTCCCTGTTGCACCTGATGTCCACCCGCAGGCCCACAAGCAGAGCAGGTCCTGCCATGCTTGGATGGGAAATACTTAAATTAGGCTGTGGGGGGGTTTTTTGGAGGCACATGGGAGGAGCACGGCCAGCGCATCCTTCTGCCAGCGTGGGGCCGTCGGTGGTGGTGGCATGGCTGAGTGCAGCATCAGCCACCCAGGCAGGGCTGCAAGGGCAGCAGTGAGGAGGGAAGGATGTACCCGTGTTAAAGCGCTGCCCCAGGAAACAGCGAGGCTGCAGTCCTGCCAGGGGCTTTGCAAACAGCAGACACTTTCTCCATCCATGCCTGTCTGTGCTGGCAGAGGAATTTCACTGTTCTCCATCTCCGTGCAACAGGGAAGCTCCTTGAGAGGGGCAAGGCTGGACTCAGACTCAGTCCCAGGAGTCCTCAGCTCCTTTCACTCAAGGCTGCTGCCTTAGTCCCCACCAGGGCTCTGAGAGACCATCCCCACGCCCCAGTGAGCAGTTGCTCCAGAAGAGGAAGACATCCCTCATGCTACACCTTCAATACCCAGCACCAGAGATTCTGCTTTCTATCAGCATTACTGGGATCCACGTGTCAAATAACCATCCCACGGGAAACTTTCTGTACCTCCCATCAAAATCAGTGTTTGAATATTATCTCAGACATTTGGGAAACATATTCCTCACTCTTCTTGGTTACAATGCCCACATCACAAAAATTTGCAAAAAAAATAGGATAAATCATTAATTACACATCTGCTCCCAGACAATACTGCAACCAGTTCAGTTCAAAAGTGTGTCTAGAAAAACCCATCTGTTGTAGTACTGCCCAAAATACCATTTCCTGTTTTCTCCCGATCATGAACTCCCCATGGTAAGCAGCCTTTCACACCTCTGCATTTCACAAAGCTGAACACATGGCTGCTAGCAAACAGACACCAACCACCTCGGTTCAAATATTTGGATCAGATACAGGATGTGATCACAGGAGTGATCATGGTTTAACATGGGTTAAAATGTTTCCCCCTTCCTTTTCTTTTCATGTGAACATCATTAGTGCAGCCTAGAAGAGCTTTCCTGACACAAGCAGCAGTTTCTGCAGAGAGCCAGGAACACACATGGAGGTGCAGGAGGAGCAGTCCACTGACATCCACCTGACCCATCATGGGAAACGAATGCTTTTCTCTAACATGAGGTTTATCAGGCATTAGAGCACAATTTACATCTAGGACTTCAAATCACAAAACTGCATTAAAGCTTCTATTTCCCCACTGCCCTTGCTGCAACAGATGATCAGAAATTTCAGCTCGCTTGGAAATTCAGAAGTGTTTGGGGTTAAGCACTCCATGCTGAGAAAGAAGCAATCATTATTCTGCTCTGGCTTTGTGGGCCTCTCCTGAGGTTCTGATTCACTGGATACCAAAAAGTATCTCTGCTATCTAAGTGTACCTTTTTCAAAAGCGATCTCTCTCTGGGCAGGAAGGATGAAAGAGTCTCTTCTGTGCCTGTCTGTGCTACGCCTTGAGGATAAATCTGTCCCTTCCCCTGAGACATCGCGAACAGAACTGTTTTAGGTGGTGTGACCCCGTCGTGCCTAACATTAGGTGCAGAGCATCTGGGCTAAAGCACCCACGGGGGACAAGTGCCTACTGTGATGGTTATGCTGATAAACACCAGTGAGCCACAGCATTTTGATCCCAGTCTGGATCTGGCTCAGGGGAGCGATGCAGGAGGATCCCAGGAGAGCTGCCAAAGCAGGACCTCTCGCTCTGACTGATGTGGAAACACACCCTTCATCCCAGGAGAAGCACCACAAAGCCAGGGCATCCCCATCCTCTCCCCTGGACAAGAAACCCACAGCAGTGCTACACTGCTGATCCCCCAGCCTCGTGTTCTGGGGATGGCTACGGCACCAAGCAATACACTCTGCTCGTTCAGAGCCACAGAGATGCAGCAGATTAGGATGCCACATCTAGTGAGAGGTCTCATAGCACTCTTGGTCCCCTTCCAGTGTCCACAGCGCACTTGCCGTCATGGAACATCAAGCCAAAATGCATCCTCTTGGCCGTAATCAGCAGCTGTAACTTTTTTTGCCCCTTTAGTAAACAGGGCTGGTCTGGTATTAGTTCACCACACAGGCTGTGTATCGCATCAGAGGGGGATTACTTACTGCCAACTACTGCATTAAAGGTCAAGTGCCACAATGTACTAATTACCTTGTTATAGCTATTAAAGCTGTGTTATGCAAGCAAGACACTCTTAAGAGTATCTGTGTGCTGTATGGTGATACATGAGGTATAACCTGATCTGCTAAGAAATGACTGCTGATACAAACAGTCAGAGCCTCCTTAATGTATAAATTCTATTTTTATATTATATAATAGCAGTTATATACAGGGAATAGAAACTTTCAAGCTCAAGTTTTGCCAGGGGGGTCTGTAAGCTACTGAAAGCAGCTGGTCCCTCACTACCCAGCCACCAAGGCAAAAGTGCTTACACCATACCGAGCAGATCCGTACTCAGAGAAAGCACCAAACATGGCGAGAAGTACCACTCCTACAAAGAAGGGGAGCGGAGACGTCTCGTCTCTTCCCAACAACATTACAACTGAGGGCTGCCTTAGGCTGGCAACAGGCCAGGCCAGCCCAGGCACTTCGGTGATCTCTGTCTTCCCAGAGTCCAATGCCTCGCCAGAGGGTTTTGGATATGTGTGTAAGAGAAGCCCGGTGAGATTTCCTGCAGCTCTAAGCTCTCTTTCATCTTTGCAGGGAGTTAATTCACTGCCTCTTAGAGGGCTGCTGTGTGAGCTGCTGGGGCGACCATGACCAAAACAGCCTCCTGGATCATGGTCAGATGCTTAGCTGGAGTCCTCTCGGCTGGTCAGACATCGTATGAGAGCGTCAAACTATTAATAGGCGTTAACTAACTACTCCCTCAGGGCAACATTTATGAAAGGCGGGCTGAAAGGACAGAACAAGACAAAAATCAACTTTAAAGGGCTGCTGTAGGGGTTTATCCTCAACCAGTCCCACTTACAAGCTCTGTTACAACAGCTTAGAACATTTTTCTGCAGCTCCAGCTATACTGCTTGCTCCCTGGCCAGACATATACAGAAGTGTTTCCCAGCTGAGACACAATCCAGCTTCCAAAAACACAGTTCAAACCGTCAGAGTGGGGTCTGTGTCTAGAAAATGCCTCCCCAAACTGTGGGACATTTTTGACCCTGGAACCTAAAGACCTGGAGCAAGACGGAGATGAAGAACTTGAAGTTCCCTGAAGGAGCTGAAAGTTTAGAGACTGAGGGAAATAACATGAAGAGTCTCCTTTCTGCACCAGAAAAGCACACAGCCAAAAGCTTTTCAGCGTGGAGGAGAGGATGAGAATTTGGGGGGCTATTGTAAAGCCCAGTAAAGTCAGTGGAGACATTTCTGATCATTTCAGCTGGTCAAAGTGAGGAAAGGCCAGTGCTTAAGGAGCCCTTTAACCCTAAACTCAACTCTTTGAGTGCCAATCTGGTCAAATTTCTACTTCTGTGTGTTTCTGGGGGACTGCTTGGGAAGAAGAGGCAGGTAAGTACTGGGTTTCAAAAAATAATGATTGTTTTCTTTCTGACTATGTGAAACAGTAGCTCAGTTTTGTCAGGAGCTCAGCCTGGTACAGCAGTGGTATCAGCGAGCACTGTGCAGGCTGCTGCTCTCACCACTGGAGTGCAGTCCCTTAAATTTTTATAACACCGCATCAAAGGGAGGGCAGAGCAAAGGACTCATTTTGGCATAATTTTACTAGGACATCGGAGGAAAAGTGGGAGAAGAAAGTAGCATTTTACAGAGACAGTAGTGAGAGATTCAGTAATATTCAGGTCTAAATATGAGCTCCTCTAAACTACTGAAGTTAAGCTCCAGCCTGGATACATTTTACAGAGACTATGCATCATGCTAGACATAAGTCACAACTATAAACAGGCAACTTTAAAGCAAGGAAATAACACTGTGAGCTAACCAAACAAACGGCTTCCGCAAAACTCCAGCTCCAGCTTTGTCCCTCTTGCTAAGCAGGGCCAAGCCTTGCTGGGTCTCCCCATAGCACCCAGAGACCTCTCATGGCAGCGGGGCTGGGCGCAGAGGACAACTTCTGTGTGGCCCTTTGCAGGACTGAAGCCTAATTCCCCCCGAGCCCCCGGTAAATCCGAGGTGATCCGGAGCAGGTGTTCCTGTGTGCTCTCAGAAAGGCAACAAATCTGCCCAGAGTCAGCAGGACTCACGCTGGTACTTCTGCAGTCCGAGAGATTAAAGCAATATGCCAGCAGGCTTTTTACAAGGCATCAGTGTGTGCTTTAGAGCCCCGCAGGGGCACGCTAACTCAATTACCACATGATGCGGACTCCTCACCAGCCCATCCCCTAATAATGAACAGACCTGCAGGTTCCAAATCTTTAAGGGGAAGAAAAACACCACCAAATAGATTAGCTGCACAGTTGTGCTGTTAATTATGGGTCATTTAGTTCAGTTAATCAATAGGCAGACTTCTTTAACCGGCTAATTATGCCAAACGGCTTCCACAATGAGCAGGTTGGCTGCTAGTTGTTAACCATGAAGGGATAATATTTCACTGTAAAGATAAGCACAGTCCCAGTCCTCAGACAAATGCTTTGAGGGCCCTGAGTTTGCATTGTCACTGGCTGCAATTTAACTCACTCCACTCCAGAGACTTACAGGGAAGAGAAGGTACCAGCATCATTGGCTTCTGTGCTAAACCACCAAGGTAAATACCTGGCCAACACCTCGAGTGACTCATGCAGTTCATTTACTCTCCAAATTCCTCCTTGCCTGTGCTAAACAGGAACTAAATATTATCTCTGCAAACCAACCAGCTGAACTTCTTGATGGTAGCTGAGGTAAAACCAACCAGCCTGCATTGCCTTTCAGGCTCCTTTGCTTTGCCATGCAGTTGCATGAGACAGTGTGTCCCAGTCAAGGCAAGAATCTGGAAAGCCAAGCCACATCCTCTGTTCAGACCCTCACAAAGCAGATCAGTATGCAGAGGAGAAGGTCTAGGCTCTCGGTTTATCAAAACAGATAAAAGGTCAAGACAACCTCTTGTTACTTGTAGTTGTTTAGAAAAAAGAATGGATTTTGTTGCACACTTAAACTGATTACTGGATTCAAGGCCTCTGCTGAGGTCATTGAATAGTTATTGCAGTAGAGCAAGATAAGAGCTGAGCGATAGCAGAAGTTTGTAGTTGAATTTCCTGGATATTTGTTTTAACAGAACAGAGCAATCTGTGCTTGGGCTTTGCTAGCAAATTGCTTTAGCTGAAGAACAACAGCTTGCTGAGCAATCATCCTCAACAGACCACCCCCAGAGATGCTCTTCTGACATGCTGGGGTCTCCACTCACATTGCTGGGGTTTCAGACTTCTCTCACCTGAAGGACTCCACTCCCAGAGGATGACAACAGCACTGGCACAACAGCTCAAGGACTATCCTCGGTGCTTCCACTGACCTCTGGGTGACTAATACAAGTCAAGGGTCCTGTCCTACTCGTATCTTCCATTTTTATTTCCCCATCCTATTTCCCCTTTTTAATCCCCATCTATTGACAAAAAGGACTTTGGCTTTTGCTGCTTGAGAAAGTCCATTAATGGAGCCTCGACAGTAAAGAAATGCAAATGCAATCCTTGGCAGTAAGCATTTGCTGAAATTTTATCTCCACGGAAAAGTCGTACTGTTGTAACTATACCAGGAAGACTAATATAGTTTGATGCAGTCAAAAAAAAAAAACCAGCTAAAGACAACAAATAAGTTATACCCATAGTATTAGCCGTCTTTAACCAGAAGAGGGTTCACTGTGCTGATAGGACCATTCAGAACAATTTCAGATTAAATCACTGTATGTCTAATCCAGCCTATTAAACCAGTGGAAAACTTGCATGTTCCCCAAATCTTAGTAACAGGGAAATTTGAAATGCACTTCCCTGGGTGACAGAACAGCAAATGGCCCACGAGCTGTCTCTGCCACCTCTGTTCACATCTCTGATGAATTTTTGGGGTCCGCTTCACCACATTGTCAACCACAACGGACCTCAACAGCTACAAGCAAGCAGAAAGTTTGTTGCAGAGAGTTTTATCTTTGCTCCCCATCACCTTTTTTTGCACAGATGGAAGCCTCATTGTTTAAAAAAACCCACAAGGCTTAACTTGACATTTGTCTGCAGACAGCTTTTCCTAAAATACATTGTTGGAGTGCAAACTTTATATAAGCTTTTCAGTTTTAGATGCTATTTTCTAACCTACTCACATGTTTACTAAAACACTAAAAAGATCACAGTGTTGACTAGAAAAAATGGAACACAGACTTAGAGAAAAAAGGACTTTTTTGGATCACAAAAACCTGAGAGAAGCGATAGGGTTTGTATCCTGAGGTATCTTGTTAACCAGCTGCAGCAATTTCTTGGGGAAAACAAGGCGCTATGACAAAGGGCTGCAGTCAGAATCCAGGGGAGTTGGGAAAGAACTGCAGGATCAGATTCCAGGCTAATTCTGGGTTTACTCTGGAAAAAGTGCTATAGAGATTTAAAATTGCTCCTTGGTAGTACTATAAAACATCATACATTCCCACATGCAATTGATTTACTAAACTTCAGTGCATCTGCCAGGAGCTGGAATTTCAACCTAGAAATGTGGAAACAGAAGCTTAACAGTTTGAGGGGGGAGAAAAGGAGGAGGAAAAAAAGACCGTTTTCCCCCAGATCACTAGAAAACAATGGGATAAGGAGTATTCCTTTGGGACACGTGGTGCTAGATTGCAGATGTGATTCACAGAGACATTCAATCAGATGGCACATCAAAAGCAATGGTAAATTACACGTCTTCAATAAAAAACCCCATTAAGTCATAGATACTTGGCCATGGAGGAAGGCAATTAGACTTCAGCATTATTTGTTAAACAACAGGCACAAGATGATACAGAGTGAGTTTTTTGCAATAATACCCATTCCTGGTCATTCATTTTGAAGAGAATAAATCTGTCACTTGAGTGAAAACAATTGACAGCACCATTTATTACCTTGCTTGCTTCAGAATAACAGCACAATTTACATGTTGCCCTTTGGCACTGGGACTCCCAGCTTGCCAAAAAACAAAGCAAAAATATCCATAGACCTGGTAGCAAGAACTGAAGCAGCAGCTGACCTTACGTGGTTTATTTAAACTACCGTAACGGTGCAGTCTTGTTCAGCCCCTGGTTATACGAGAAATAAGTTTTTCTGGAGACTTCACAGCCTCGAGACTCTGAAACACAGAGGGTCACGCAGAGGCCTCTGTATCTGATAGTTCAGAGAGTAACATTTTAGCTCTGATCCTCTGAGCTGTCTCCTGGGAATTAAAGATATTTGGTTTCCTTTCAGAGGTTTTAAAGGGCTGAGTCCATCAGAAAGAAGGAAATTTTCCCTTAGCTCATGAAGATAAATCTTTGTGCTAACTCCTAGCTTGCTTTTTCATACGAAGAAGGCAAGATCCTTTGTACATCTGAGCCATGCAGCCCACTAAAATTAAGCCAACAAAACCTAGGGGAAATACTGTGTTGCTAGAACAGAAAATACTCAGCCAAAAAATATTCCAAAAGTCCTAAACTGATGCCCTTTATAGTAACATCTTTGCAGTATGGCCCATTGGCTGGTGTTTCTTTTTCAGAAGGTGAATAGGTTTCCTAGGGCAGCTGTTACAAATGCACAAGAGACACTCAGATTTGGGATCAGTTATAGTGGAGAAGGCTGCAGGCAACTCTGGAACAGCATTTTAAAGAAACGTTTGGCCTCTTGAATCCAACAGAAATATTTAGGTTGAGAGCTATCATGAACCTCTGTCAAGCAATTCTGTATACTTCAGCAGCAGAAAGGTATCCAGAATGGATCAATTGGAAAATATTTTACACTCATCCTTCTGGGACTTAACTGGGATTTCAGCTTTATAAATGGATGCTCACCACAGCCAGGTACTGGCAAGACTTTCTCCCTGTGCAGCAAGGCCTCCACAACTCCAACACACTGATGCAAGAGCCAAAATATACAGCCTTTCCCACCACAAAACAGCTCCATTTAGCGATGTCCATTCCAACTCCTGAAGTTTCATACTGCTCTTCCCTTTGGCTACAGTTCCCCAAGTCCACAGAAAGGGCAGGCCAACTCTCTCGCATTATACTTGAAATTTAGAGTGGCCTGTTATGTTTATTTTCATTTTCCCCCACTGTTGGACAGCACACAGCAAGGTCGAGAGACTGGCCATTTGTTAAGAAGCTCCGTTATTCCCAAGTGCTGCACATGGCAAAATCCCAGGGAAATTAATGCAGCTGGTGGTAGCACATTTATTCTTAACAAACAGCTTGTGCCTTTGTGCTTCCTCCCACAGCACCCTGGTCACTGTAGAGCTATGAAGAAACTGTCACTCGGAAGGGTCCTATTCTCAGCACTGAGACATCATTATAAAAAAGAAAACGAGATCTTGGGTTTCGGTTGTCTTAATGGAAGGTTTCAGCCCTTAGCCATTACTGAATGGCAGAGACCCACACTGTATCTGGTTTCTTAGCCTTTTTTTTCCCCCCCATTCTAATTCCTGGAGAAACTAACATGTAATCAAAATGTCTTTTTTTCCTTTTCTTTTTTTTTTATAGTTGTCACCAATCTGTAGCTGTGTTGTCAAATAAACTGCTGATAGAGGTATATCATCCACTGTGATTTCTAGCAATGCTGAGAGTTCTTTCTTTTTTTTTGCCTTTAAACGCTGCAGCATAAAATTCCACCTGACTCTTATGTCAATTCAGAGCTCAAAAATACCCTAATCTAAAGCCTGCATTGGCATTAATTGAATAACCAGCAAACACATCAGAGATACCTGTACAGCCCAGAGCCACAACCCCCCGTCCTTTATTACAAACAGCAAATATCTGGGGGTTTAACCATCTCCCTCTCCTGTAAAGTGAGGAAATGAAGACTCTAGGAAGGGGTTATTTAACTAGTCATTCCAGGCCATTCTCTTCCTCTGATCTGACACTGGGGTCCTGAAGAGAAGTGCCTAGTCTGGGCATTGCTTTACAAGGTGGAAGATGGATCCCCTCACATTTAGAGTTCTCTTAATCATGCCTAAAATTCTTTATCCTGTTCCCTTCCTTGTCACTTGCTCTGCATCTGCTGTCTTCTTAAAACAAACAAAATTTTTCACTGGATGAAGCAGCACAATACCAAGCTCTTGGGGCAACCAGAGGACACACACCCTATCTCTGTCTACAGAGTCTAAAAGCAGAGTACTTAGCGTTATTAGCTTTTCTGCATGAGTGATCAATCCCAAATTGGACATACGGGTGCCGTGGACAGGCTGATAAAAGTAACATCTTTTTTCTCTGAATGGGCTATTTACCAACTTGTGAGTGCAGCAGCAGACTGCTAGCTACGCGTTATGATAACACTGCTGTCATACTTTGTGATAAGGCTGAAACCATCAAGCAGACAATAAAAAATAAACAAATGAATACAAAAAAAAAAAAGGAGAAGCACTCATGTAAGTGCCAGGGGCATACTTCAAGGCAAGCTGGACATCTGCTTGAGATGACATCCCTAAATCATGTCCTCGTTCCCAGGGCTGCTCCTGCTACTCCTCTGCAGGGATATGTGAGGATATAAGGTAGGCTACACCTATAGGAGCCTTAGGCAGGTGTTGTAGGATCCAGATCTGCCCAAAGACTTCACCCAAAAGACTGCAACAGAGGGACCAAATGCTGCCTCCCTTCCTCAAACACACTCAGAAATTACAAAACATCCAGTTCTTACACAGCGTTCCCTCACAGCCCTCAGTGAAAGATGACATCAAGATTTTTTACAAATGGGGAGACCAAGTCACAACCACGCTCTGCCCAGCAGCACAGGCTAAGCTTTCCTGTGTACTGCTGTGGGCCTTGGCTCCCCAACAGAATTGAAGAACCACCACCAGATGAATCACATTAAAGTTCAGATGACCTTCACTGCAGTCTAAGAAATTATCTCTGACACTAACACCCACACACCCTGCAAGGCATTGCGAAATTGTTGCCTGGCTTTGACATACGATCATCTCGGGGCCTTTTGCTGTTCAGATTGCTCTTTTGCTCTTCTCTAGAAAGTTTCTGCGTCCTGGGAAGCGGGGCAGCTGCGTACAAGGGGCACTTCTTACCAGCCTGGGGCCAAACAGTTGTTCCTGAAGGTGACTATAAGGCCCATTGCAACCCTGATGTTGTCTTCCCCATTCTCCAGCTTCTAGAAGGAACTGAAAGAAGTAGTGTCCTGGGACCAGGGCAATCAGAGCAGAGCACTGCCTTGAGACTGGTATTGGTCTCTTGCAGCCACCCATTTCTTTAAAATGCTCCCTCAGCTTTTTTTCTTGTTTCACTTCCTTTCTCTGCCCTACTCTTTAGCACTGCAGAGCTGGTGTCAGGACTTTAAAACCCAGAAACCAGCAGCCAGACAAGCTCGGGTCACTTCTCCCACACACAGCTCAACAGCGTGGGCACAACTGGGTGGCTGCCTGGCTCGAGGGCTTTTGCAGGAGCATCTGCTCCACCACAGCATGTGAAGCAGGGAACATCAGAAGTGCTCTGAAATTCACTGCTTTGCTGCCTGTCAGATAATTCCCTTTAGAAGCAGTCCCTTTTCAGGGGGCAGGCTTGCTGACGTGCACTAACACATCTAAGTTGCTTTGCTCCAGAAAAGTCTTTCCCTTAAATTCACCCCCCTTAGGAACCCATCCCACTGCGGCTGAGGGCCGGTGTCATGTCTGAGCACAGTGGTCACCAAAGAAGCAGAGTAAGAGCCAAAGCCTGTACAAAACTGGGCACATTATTTCCCTTCTCCAGGAGCCTCCACTTTGATCATCTTAAGCCCACTGAAATCACAGCCCAAGCCAAATAACAACCCCTTTTAACAGCAGATTTTTTTTTCATTTGCAGATTAACTTGAAAAAAAATCACTAATCAAAATGAGGAAAATTATTTCTATTTCAGATGGCTTTACAAGTTGCTCCAAGTCATCTGCAGCCCAGCAATTTGAAATGTCTGCTCCTTCAAAGCTGTCTACATTTTTTGGCATGGCTTAGTTTTCCGATGCAAATCCCATGCAATTAATGTGTTCTTCAGAAAGTGAAAAGCAGACGAGAAAGTCAAGTTGTAACAGAAACCTATGGGAATCTTTTTGCGAGTTTTAATAGGAACTGAACTAAACCCTGAGTTAACCCAAGACGTTGGAACAGTCTCCAGCTTGAGACAGACATGGTAAATGTTTGGGACAGCAGATACCGGGAACGGATCATAACAACTGACCTTTCGTATTCCTAGATAGCGATACTCCCAGCTCCACCCGAGCAGCACAGGCACTTGAAGGGCACTGTTAACTGAGAGCCAGCCCCGGCAGACCCGGGGCTCGGGGTTGTGCTGGTTAATTATCAGGGCTGCCCCTCAAAGCTGATTGGTACATTAATACAAACAGGGCATGCACGCACCAGGCATACATGCAATGCATCCCCTGCAGGAGCCACAACTAAGAGCATGCTGGGGTCCAGGGGTTTCCATAACACTCCCCACGTGTGGAGCACCCACACACTGCAGTCCGTTAGACCCACACATACCAACACGGGTTGGCTCTGCACCAGGGAGATTAGGAAATCTCCTCAGGAGCATGGGTTCCTCCCACCTTCACCCCTGAGTGCAGAGACAGCATAAGCTATAGGAGACGACAGCAAGGGAGAAAGTCTACCAGTCTTGGATAAATCACAGGAACGAGACACCCCAAGGGTCACCTTGCGCAGCTCCCTCGGCAGCTGCCACTGCTGAAAGCTTTTTTCTCAGCGGCGTGACTCCCTCCAGCAGCCATCCTGCAAGAGCTTGGTACAAACCAGCCCACGAGCACTGCCATTCTCCAAGCCCGACACTTGAATCACGAAATCCGGCGGCGTGACTGCCTCCAGCAGCCATCCTGCAAGAGCTTGGTACAAACCAGCCCACGAGCACTGCCATTCTCCAAGCCCGACACTTGAATCACGAAATCGTAAATAGGGCTGATCAAATCATAACTCACGTGCTTGACAGATTTTGCTGCTCGCTCTCCTTTTGTCTTGCACAATGGGGAGAAAAGGGGACTTGGAGCTGAACCGGGACACCCACAACACATCGAGGCAGCCTCAGAGGCATTACTGGGATTTGCTGGGCAGCAAAAGGGCTTCTTGTAATGCAGCATAAAACAAGCTGGCTGCACCGTGTCCTGCACGCCCGAGCACTGCCACAAGGGACCAGCTGCAGGAAACCTCCGAGCACAGCAGGCAGGGGCCTGGCAGTAGCACATAGGGAAGCGTGTGATGGAGAGAGAGGAGAGAAATGGTCCAGCACAACCCATGCTGGGCTGTTCAGCTGATGGTGTATGAAACTTATGGTAGAAACATATTTTTTGGCTATAAACAGAAAGTGAAAACCACAAGAAGTCATGAAAATGAAGGCAACTAAAAAAACTAAACAACAACTAGGAAAAGAAATTTCCTTTCTTCATCCATGAAAGAAGGACAGCAATATTTCTTTACCTGGCAGGTAAATCATTTCCAAGAGTCTCAGGAGCATCTTCTGGAATTCAAGCACCAAGTCAATATTCAGGGAAACAAAGGTTCTTGCCTCAGAGGTCAACAGGCAGTGCAGCTGCAGGGGCAGCCCCTGCACGCCGGGCAGCAGGCACCTCTGGGGAGATAGGTCAAGGCTGAGACGGACCAGCAGCTCACAGATGGTGCCTATCTCGAGAGGGCCCATAGCCAGGCAGGGCCATGGCAGAGCTGGGGGCACCCTACAGCATCGCTAGGGAAGAAGGATGGCCAAAAGCTGATTTAAAATGGACTCCTGAAGCCCCAGGTTGAGCCCATCAAGGCTTATTAGTGCTCATTCGTGAGGTGCAGGTGAACCTCTTGCACCATTTTCCCGAAGTAGCCACAGTGAAGCCAACACGATGGTGCAGGAGCTGCCCCAGCAGTCCCCATGAAAGACAGGAACCACCACGCCCCTTCTCCTATTCAGCATGCCCTAGTGCGCCCAGCCCAAGCTCTGATTCAAGCGGCAATCCAAAATTATAAACCCAAGGGGGTTTATAATCCCGTGAGCAGTCTCACCAAAAGGAGAAAACAAGCAGTTCTGCTACATCAGGTTGTAAGAAACAGTCCCAAAACTGCTGATGAGGTTATTTTTATGAATAGCAGATTAATGATAGGTTTTTGGAAGGGAAATTGGTATGGGAGGAGATGGATTTTCCAAAATGTCAGAACATTTTGTTTCAACATTTTTCAAAATGAAAATGTTGACATTTTGCAAGAAAAAAAAACTAATTTAGATTTTAGTTTAATGTTAAATGTTAATTCATCAAGAGAAAAACTCAAGAAAATAATCCATTTTATGTCAAGCCTTTTAGAACTTAGCTCAAAATTAATTTGGGGCTGGGATTTGTTTAATTAATTGAATGCTTCTGGAAAGTACAGGTTTCAGCTGGCCTGAAGTGATACAACCCAGTTTACACATTCAGGCATTGAGACAGAAATTCTACAGTCACATTGAAGGAAAGTGGGAGAAAATAAACCAGCTTGAGAGTGCAGCGCTCCCTGAGACACAAGGAACAGAGTGGTTGAGGGAGTGAGACGTACGGGAGTGAACAGGGCTGACGGCGGGGGAGAATAGTCTGAGCAAAGAAAATTACGCAGACCCCACCGGAAGGGGATAGAGGGTTTGGCATTATAGGGGAAAAAGTGGGATGCAGAAGATGACAAGGGGCTTTGCAAACATGTCGCAGCCCCCGGGCTAAGCCCAGCCTCAGAAGATATAAATGCTTAAACAAACAGGAGTCAATTTATTATTCCTCTGTGTTTCAGACCGTCATCACTTTCTGCCTGGCTCATTTACTGCAATTAAATGCTTGTAAACAGATTATACCCTGAAAGCTACATTTTCCTGGTAAGTGGTCACCTTAACCTCCTTGCTTCGCCTGTGGCTAGTATTCCCCAGGTCACACTACAATCACTGACTAATGGGACCTAAGTGAATTGCCAGGTCACTTGGTTCAACAAATCTGTCGCCAGCATCCAAACCACCCATGTGAGTGTGCTTTGCTGATTACTCTGGCAAGCACTGCCTACAGAATGAGGAAAAAATTAGTAATACCACAATTCTTAACAGATCTTAACAGATCTTGCCCCGAACACAGGACGCGTGCTGCTGCATTCAAACAGTAAGCGCAATAATCAACTCACCACTTCCTTAGTTTTGTTTTCCTGTTGGTCATGGTGTCGTAGACATTGTGAAACCAGCCAAGTGGAGCCTACTGCGAAACGGTGCAATTTTCTGGAAACCTAGATCATCTTCTCCAAGCCATTCTAAGAACTGGAGTTTGATTGCCTTATTTCTAACTTGGTCCAAAATAAGCTTCGTCACAGTCTATTCGGTCAGGGAGGAACTGCATGAGCAGCTAGAGGAACCGTTAACAAGACTTTGTTTGGTTTTAGTGTCAAGGTCTGAGCTGAAATACTACTGACAGGGACAAAGCTTTTCATAGCTTCACAAATGGGAAGCAGGTCTTGAGATGGTGTAGATGAGTGTGACTCCGCTGAACCAGGTGGGGTTACCAGTCTATAGTAACCAGTAGTCTTAGTCTGTTTCTTCTGTCCTCTTTGACACTGACTCTGTCAACATATATTGATTGTCTCTAAGAGAGAAAAAAAAAAAAAAGTAGGGGAGAATCAATATTCCTTCCACATTTATTAGAATTTAGAAGATTTTGCTCTCTCCTGAACAGGCCATTTCTTTCCTTATTTATTTACCCCTCCTCTTCCTCCCAAAACCCATGAAATATCTTTGCAGAAGAGAGTAAGAAATGTGAAGTTGCCATGAAAAAGAAATACTTTGTCTAAAGTGAGCTTGCAGCAAGAGTGCCACAGCTAAGTAGCTTGCCCTCATGGGTTGATCTCTCTACATCCCTTTGGAGAAGCAGTCAAAACAAAGACCCGCGCACTCCCCCGGGCCAACGCACGGTGCTTTCCTTGACTGCCTAAACCCTAGCAGCAGAGAGGGGAAAAAAAAGGAGGCTATTGCCTGCAAGTCACTACGGGAAGGCAGCTCTTTGTTTTTACATAATCATCTGTATTCTGATCTTTTTGAAAGTTCATAAGAGGGAAGGAACAGAAAGTCACCGTGACAATGCAACTAAAACTCAGAGATGCAGTGCGGTACTTAGCGGTGTTTACCTGCTCCAATAATTGTGATCCCAGGGCAGAGCACTGAAGATTAGCTCCAGACCTCATTAGACAGGATAGAATTATGTGGGTTAACAAAGTAATACTCCTGGCTTTCTTTTGCATTTTAAATGTGGCTTGAGACCTATAAAATCCCTTTGAATTTTATTAAAAGTCTTCCACAATCATTTCTCATCCTGCAGCCCAGTTGAGCTGAACTAATAAATTAGCATGTTATCTGTGTCGATATCCATTAGAACTTCAAATTAAGTTTATTAGAGTCAAAAACTTAACAATGCTGGTTACAACTGGGGAGGAAGCAAGCCGGTCCACCAAGCAGTGAGCACCAAGGATAACGAATGAGGGGTCATGAGTCCGCAGGAATTGGGCAGCAGAAAGAAGAGCATCTCCAGCTGCCAGAAGGGCAGGTTTTAGACACCCTGAACAGGCACCCAGAGGCAAGCAAAGCCAGGGAGGACCCTGCTAGAACTAAATATGTATGAAAAGCTCAGTGAAGGCTCATGAGGCTTATTCTTATTGCACAGTCTGGGTGAGTTTTTGCTCGTACTGAGCTGGAACTGGTTGCCCATGGGCGAGTTTTGGCTGCAGATGAACTCTGCTTTTCAATCGAGTTGTCTGCCTCAGCTCAAACCCTGGTAAATGCGAGAAGGCCACAATGTGAACATTAATAGCACACCTTGCTCGCTGCTACAGCTCCAGGCAGTGAAGCTGGAGTGATGCAGTAATGCCTGGCATCATCTTCCCCAAAGCCTTTTGCTTTTCTTCCTTATGCACTTTGGGGTTTCTGACCAAAATGTCACTATGAGGGGAATACTTTTTTTGCTGTTTTGCAAAGCTTATAAACAGGCAAATTTAAAAAGTAAAGCTCTGGTGTGAAAAAAAGGTGGAAAGCAGAAGTTGGGAGATTGTCTTTCTGAGAACCTTCATCAGCAGTGTTCTTGGCCTGAGGGCTGTTTGCTCAGTGAGCGCTAGTGGGATGCTAGCTGCACCTCTCGCTGTCCGGTACTCGGGCCAGAGCTGCTGCAGCCCCCAAGCTCCCCACACCAGTCCCAAGCAGGGAGCCAGGACTGTGCACCCAGCCAGGAGGCTCTGGCTGCTGGGTGCTTCCCACTGCCCAAGGATTCTCCAACAAACCATTAGACCTGGGGCACAATGAAGGGGGGAGAAAAGGGCTTTACACAAACAAACACCAAACCTTCAACAGGTCTGGTCACGAAATAGGACCAAAATCCTCCTTCGAGGAAAAGCCACCATGCAAGCACCCTTCCATCTTCTTGTGCATGCTCCTCTACCCTTCCCTGTCTCAGGGGATCATCTTTATTGCTGCTCATCTGCCTTCCAACCTCCTCCTTTTCCCTTCTTCTCCCTACTGATTTATTTCTGACCCCTCTTGAAGGAGTATTTTTGTTGCCTGTTGCCTATACGAGCCGGAGCCTAAGGGCTAAGACACCCAAACTGTCCAAGTGTGTGTAGGCAGGAGAGTGCAAAGGTAGGTTAATTTACTTTCTCTTCAAGGTATTTTCCAAGGATTATTTTCAGCTTCTCAACTTCTGAATCCCACAGCCTTGTCTCCCAAAGGGCAGGGAGCCGGACAGCCCTGGTGCATCCTGCAGGGTGCTGTGCAGCCAGCCAGCTGCTGCTCCGCTGTGAGCCGCCAGCGGTTTGGCTTCCCTCAGAGCAAACTAATCACAAGGCAGGGATTTAAGGGAAATGTCATCACACGCCGCCTGCTTCACTGAACCACAGAGGCTTGGTTGTGCTTCCCTGGACTCTTTATTTTAAATAAGACCCATCTCCTTCTTCCAGGGCTCCAGCCACACACTTCCACAGCCCCCGCCTGCTTCAACACCACCCCACCATTAATGCAGTCATGGCTTCTTCCTCCCCAAATGAAATAAGCTCCTGCCTAGGCTGAGTCTCATGATGTGCTACCTGAAGTGGATTTCAAGATACGTCTCCAAGCTGCTGCTCTTCCCCTGGGGTCATACAGACACCATTTTAGTATGTCTTTATTTCCAGCCTTCCTCCTCTTCATCTAATTCCCTTTCACCTCCCACTCCTATCCTTTATTACTCCTCCTCTTTGCTAAGAGGAAAAATGTTTCTTTTTACTCTCAAGCTCTGTTCCTTTCCTCCTGTCATTCCCTTCATGTTTCATCCATGATGATATTTTTGTTCGTGCAATAACTAGTTTGCTCTTTCTCCTCTCCCCGCTGGGCTACTTTGATCTACTGTTCCTATGTCTGTTTTACACATTCCTTTTCCTCCCTCCAAAGACACATCAGTCTATTTCCCGTCCCCTCCTCCTTACTCATCTCTCTTTTCCTGCTCTGATCTATTCTTGCTACACCAAATTTGTTTCATGTGTAGATGGTTTTAAAACCTGCTCTGCTGCCCCATTAAGCATTGCAGTAAGTGCTGGAGGATACGGGCTGTCAATCCAGTCACCCTAAACCATCACAGGATGCCACTTTAACACCCTGCCTTAGCCATGCTTTATTAAGAAGAACAACACCTGACTCCCAAAGGAAAACCTAACCCAGAGAGCACTTGGGATGATAATCCCTAGGTCATTTTAAGTTCAGGAGGTCACATTGCAGCACAAAAGTGGAAGAGCCCCTGGGAACCCATCCCAGTCATGGTCTGTATCTTTTGGCAGGAATGGCCTTTTCCTTGTCTGTAATCAAGAATATCCCCTGAAAATGAATAAAATTCACTCACAGCTTTGAACGACTGGAGAGAAAGGAACTTCTAGAGCTGCGTACTCTTAGTTACAATAAATCACAGCAGGATTCAACATCAGGAAGCAGGGAACCTGCCGGGCCCACACAACAGGAAACCTGGGGATGGAAATTGCTCTTCCCCTCCACATCACAGCCATTTACTAATCTGTCCCTTGTCCTGAGAATCTATAAACAGTGGGAAATAAGAAAAGTCTAAAAATCATGCTTTTCCACCCCGCACCAAATAAGACATTAACGCTTTCTGCAATATCTGCTCCTGAGGAAAACTCGCTGCTCCCCGACCTGGCCATTCTGGGCAGAAAGCAGGTAGGAAGCAGGAACAAACAGCATGGTAAATGCTGCAGCATCCAGTCCTGAGGCTGAAAAACACTTCCTCAGGGGCAGGCAGTGTTAAACAGAGCCTTTTGCAGCCAAAATGCTTGGACATAGCACAAATGCTGTTCGGGCCCCAGCAAGTGCCCCCGGGCATTGGGGCTGGGTGCCAAGTGTGTGCCCAGCTGCCTTATCTCCGGGGTGTGGTTACAACAGAGCGTCCTGGCCACTGCAATTCTTGGACCATCATCCAGTGATGCCATTAACACTGCAGGGCTGTGGAACTGCCACAAATGTTGGCATCAAGGCCCAGAATGATGAAGAAAAAAGGTTTTCTTCATTTTAATTTGTTCTAAAGTGGAGAATATGGGAATGAAGTGATGTGTTTGTTGTGATAGTACTAGTTTATCAAAGTGAGTCTGAGTTAAAAGAACCAGCTGATAGCAGATGTAGCGTACTGTTAACTTTCCAGAGCATTTGCAATGTCGGTTGCAGAAACTAGCATTGCTTGCTTTTACCTTACACAGCCGTGTGAACCGGTCATTCCCAAGATAACTGCAACGACAGCCAGGATGAGGCCAAGTTTTCCTCCCTGATCTCCAGCCCTGAATCCCTCAGGCTCGCTAATGACAGCAACCTGCAAGTGAGCTCTCTGCGCGCTCGAGTACCGATGAAATAATGAAGTGACCACAGCAATCTTCGTGTCATTGCAAAGGTTAGGTGCAGGATGCCCTTTGCGTGCCCCAAATCCAAACCTGGCCTGTGTCTGCGTACAAAAAAAAAAAAAAAAGAGAAGAGAAGATTAAAAAATTGAGATTAAGCACGTCTCAGCAATTGCTCCACACATACACAGTGCATTGTTTGATAGTAATGGCCTGAAACGTTATACTTCCACAGTGCTATAACAGCATCACTTAGAGTCATTACATGAGCATAATGCAGTTCAATTTGGCAGCAGGCGGTTTGCCTTGGCTTTTTTAGTACAGAAAGGAAGAACGAGAAGCCTCGTGAACTTTTGTGAGCCCTCCCTAAATAATTTCACTGAAATATAAATTACCATGCCTAAAGTCAGCTCAACCTGCGGGAAACTAAGTGAGCCCATGTATTGAATAAATACAGTTATTTCTATACACAGTGGAACAGTTGGAGTAGCTGACAAACATATATTGCCATTTTGACAACCACCTGCATCTGCTGCAAGTGGGCACGGGTCTCCTGTGCCCTTGATGCCAAATCTATGGCCATGTCTCAGACACTCTAGGGCATCTCAAATGTCTCAAGACACCTGATTCACTCCCACATGCCCCTGCAATAGCAGGTGATGTAACATGATAAATCTCAGTGTGGAAAATCTCTCCTCTGCACAATTCTTAACCCTCTTCTGACTGCAAGTTCACCAAGAACTCAGAAAATGATTTCTTGGTACCAAGCCAGCTGATTTAACTAGAAAGGCATAATAAATATTAAAGAGCCTTTATATGTATGGCATAAATATTGCCTATATTTGTGCCTCCCCTTTGAGGTTCTACTTCCCAACAGTGACCAAATTCTGTCCTTGGAGGTATAGTGAAAACCTGTGGACTCAGATCAGACTACAGCCAAGGGTAGCATTTGTTCATAAATTGAAGTGACACAGGTTAATGGAGAAGAAAGATAATTTCATTATCTGAATCTGAACAGATCTTGTCATATAAGAAAAAAAACCTTAATGCAATGCTGATGGCAAATGTAAGTAGGTACCTTAATAGCTATCATCACTGACTGAGCCGCCTGAATACCTCACACAATTGCTGTGCTGGAAAACAGCTTTTGACCTGCTGGTAACATTTGATTTTGAACTCAGCACTAGCCACAAACCCCAAGTCTTTCGAACTTGTAAAGCTGTATACACTGCAGAGTACATACACAGTCAACTCCTAGCCTTGAGGCTGAATGTTGCCTTGTTTGGTGAAAATTGATTAGGTTTGTCAGGTGCATAAAATCCTTTA
The DNA here is from genome assembly GCF_000710305.1 of Buceros rhinoceros silvestris. NCBI lineage: Eukaryota > Metazoa > Chordata > Aves > Bucerotiformes > Bucerotidae > Buceros > Buceros rhinoceros. The sequence continues at coordinate 25,440 of NW_010391222.1, read as the reverse complement.
TTAAATTTGCCTGGTTGAAAGTATGCCTGCTTTTTTTAGTTTTTCATTAGAACGCCACTAAATTTGTCTGAAGTAGCCAAGAATATCGTGATACAGCAGTAATAATTGGACTAAGCCACAGCAGAACCCCCCCAGGAGAACATGCTTTACCTAAGAAACTGAGTCTAAATGCTGCTGGTTTCAATTTGTCCCTCCCAGAGGGGAGTACAAGATAAATTAGGCTAGAAAAATATTTTGGTTTGTTTTTTGTTGTTGGGTTTGTTTCTTTTTTTAAAAAAGAGATAAAAGTAAAACCTCAGAACCACTCCTCCTCACTCATACGCACACATTCTCTACCACACTGCCAGGAGGAACAGCAGAAATACTTCAGAACTGGCTGTGAAGTTCAGCAACGAGTGTTGAATCAAGGTGCTGAGCGGAGCTGCCCGTTTGCCCTCCCCTCTCCTGCTCCCCACCAGCCTTTCCACGCAGATCGTGTCCAACATCCTACACCTGGGGAATTCATTTGAGTGGCCCAGGTCTGATTTCTAATTATGCGGCAGGATGCACGGTGATAAATTTCCTATGGGATACTCATTATCTAGAGCATATGAATGTGCTGCAATCAGGCGTATTTGTTGCTATGGAAAAACACAGCAAGCATGCAGAGCCTTCTGTGTGGCATCTTTAGCGCCCCTGCACTCAGAGCGCTCGGATTCCTTGGCAGCGTGCGGCATAGCAATATGTTATCTGGCACAAAACCCAAGGACATTACAAGTTTCAACTGAAACACTTGTGGGGCTCATTAGCCCATGGCATCTTCAACTTAATTATTTTGCATCTTCCCCTTTTAAAGCAAAGGGATCAAAGAAAAGTATCACGGGCCATCCAAAGTTGGAGGTGTGACCTTTCCCTCCTCCTAAAGCCCGTTGTCTTCCTCATATGTATATCAGCCACCTCCACGGTAGGAGGTGAAATAAGATTGTTTTGACCATGTAGTCACACCTTTCCGTGCCATGGTTACACGGGGCTCAGCATGGCTTTCCCTGTGCCCAGATAAGGGGGTCTTAGCCTGAACACCACGTAGGACAATGCCTGGGTAGGACATGCTGTGCTAAAGAGGAAAAGAGAAAAGAAAAAAGGAAAGAATGTCACCATGCTTATTAAATCTCTGCTAATTCCTTCTGCAAGCCGCCGATGGAGGTGGGGAGGGTGCCAAAGAGCAGTGCTCCCTACGCGTCTGAATCAAATGGATCTCGGTGGCTCATGGAAACTGTCCATTTGTTTTGTGCCTCTTTGTTTTAAAACACTTAACTCACAGCCCAGGCCCGCAGTGCGTTCCTCAGAGGCTCACGCAGTCTCCATAGAGAGGCAGGGACAGCAGCAAAGGCATCTTGCTCCATAGTCCGCACCACCCGCTCCTCCAAAGAGGTGGGGAGATAACACTCCCTTCCATCATCTTTAATCAACACCCAGCTCTGTGCTTCTGGGGGCTTTGACCCAGAGACAGCTTTTTCTGACATGGTGCTTGAGGTGAGAAGCAAGATAAGGTAGCTGAGAAGAACCGCCCCTTGTGTACTGATGGCTGGAGGATCAGCCGTCTGAAAAGCCATCGGGGGTGCTGAGCGTCACAGCGGCCAGAGTCTCAGTGGTGAAGCCGGCAGCATTCAGCAGCAGCGTGCTGCTTATTCCTGCGAGAAGATCAGTTGCAGCTCTGGGAAATTCCTATACCTCCCTTTGCAGCAGGCAAATTAGCATATATTGTCTGACAGTGAAGAGGGCCAGGCAGGCTTAGGCTGCCATAATAACCACTTCTGCTTAAACACTTAAATGTTACATACAGATACAATGAAGAACGGAGTGGGTTTTTTCCTCCAAAACATGAGTTTACTCATATTGTATTACAGCAGCACCCACGTTTTAGCTCACCTCAGGCTAGAGGACAGATTTGATTTGTACTCGGCTTAGCCCTGCTGACCCTATACAAAAAATAAAGAGAATGAATTCATCTATTTTCTTTTTTGAAGTGGCCACCAGTCCATTG